>NW_025782412.1:0-33089 GCF_021130785.1 Homalodisca vitripennis | reverse complement strand
CCAAAGAAAAATTTAAACTTTTTCCAAAAAACCACTAAAGTTTTGTTATTTCGATTTTTTGATTTGTATTACCTTTTGTGTGTTATATTTTTTTGCTGAGATTTAGTAAAGGCGTTTAATATATATAAATATCAATGTGAAAAAACTAAAAAAAAAATTTTCCAAAAATAATTTACTTTTCCTAGAAACCCAATAATTTTTTGTTTTTTTTGATATTTTTTGATTTGTTTTACCTATGTGTTTACTTTTAAAATTGCTGAGATTTAGTAGAAGGCGTTTAATATTTAAAAATAGTGCAATTGACAAAAACTAAATAAAATAATTTTCCAAAAAAAATTTTTATTTTTCCTTAAAAAAAGTTTTGTTATTCGTACTTTTGATTTGTTTAACAAAATTTTTGGTTCTATTGGGTGAGATTTAGTAAAGGCTTTTTATATCAAATAGTACAAGTGGCTAAAATTAAAAAAAAATAATTTTCAAAAAATAATTTACTTTTTCTAGGAAACCATTTAATTTTTTTAGTTCGTATTTTTTGATTTGATTATTAGTGTTTTACTAATAATTGCTGAGATTTAGTAAAGACGTTTTTTTTATAAATATACAATTTGTTAAACTGAAAAAATTTTTTTTTTCCAAAAATAATTTACGTTTCCTAGGAAACACTTAAGGTTTTGTTAGTTTCAATCTTTTGATTTGTATATATATTTGTTATATTTTTTCTGAGATTTAGTATAAGACGTTTTTAATAAAATAAAAGTAAATGGAACTAAATAAATAAAATTTTTTCCAAAAAATAATTTAGTTCCTAAAAAAAATTAATGTTTTGTTAGTTTCATATTTTTGATTTGTTTTAAAATATTGTGTGTTTATTTTTGCTAGATTTGTAAAGCTTTTAAATTATATATAATAGTACATTGCTAAATGAATAAATATTTTTCAAAAGAATATTTTACTTTCAGGAATCCATTTAAAATTTTGTTAGTTCGATATCTTTTGATTTTTTATACATTTGTTTACTTTAGTTGCTGAATTTAGTAGAAGGTTTTTAAATATATATAAAATAGTTTTATGTGTATACCAAAAAAATTTTTTTTCAAAGAAAAATTTACGTTTCCTGGGGAAACACAAAAGTTTTTATTTCGATATTTTGTTTAATTAAACTTTGGTGTTACTATTATTTGCTAGTTTTAGTAGAGCGTTAATAAATAATAGTAAAATTTGGGTTTAAACTAAAAAATTTTATTTTCAAAAAAAATTTACTTTAGGAAACCACTTAATGTTTGTTAGTTTCAATACATTATTTGTTTTAATTGGTGTTTTTACATTGGGTGTAGATTTAGTAAAAGGGCTTTAATTATAATAATAGTAAATTGGACTAAACGGAATAAAAATAATTTTCAAAGAAAAATTTACGTTTCTAGAAACCATAAATGTTTTGTTAGTTTATATTTTTGTTTGTATTAACTATTTGTTTACTTTTAAATTTACTGAGATTATAAAACGTTTAATATATAATAAATAGTACAATGTGTAAAACTGATAAAATTATTTTCCAAAGAATAATTTACGTTTTCTAGGAAACCATTTAATGTTTTGGTTAGTTTCAATATCTTTTAATTTGTATTAATATGGTGTGTTACTATTAGGTGCTGAGATTTAGTAGAAGGCGTTTAATGTATAATAAATAGTACAATGTGACTAAAACTGAATAAAATAATTTTCCAAAGAATAATTTACGTTTCTAGGAAACCACTTAATGTTTTGTTAGTTTCGATATCTTTTGATTTGTATTAAACTATTGTGTGTTACTATTAGTTTAGCTGAGATTTAGTAGAAGGCGTTTAATATATATAAATAGTCTATTGTGACTAAAGCTAAATAAAATAATTTTCCAAAGAATATTTTACGTTTCCTAGGAAACCACTTAATGTTTTGTTAGTTTCGATATCTTTTGATTTGTATTAACTATGTGTGTTACTATTAGGTAGCTGAGATTTTAGTAGAAGGCGTTTATAATTATAAATAGTACAATGTGACTAAACTGAAAAAATTTATTTTCCAAAAAAATAATTTACGTTTCTAGGAAACCACTTAATGTTTTGTTAGTTTCATATCTTTTATTTTGTTTTTAATATGTTGTGTTATATTAGTGCTAAGATTTAGTAGATAGCGTTTAATGTATAATATATAGTATACAATTGACTAAAAAAATAAAAAAATTTTCCAAAGAATAATTTACGTTTCCTGGGAAACAATTAATGTTTTGTTGTTTCGATTCTTTTGGTTTGTATTAACTATTGTGTGTTACTTTTAAATTTGCTGAGATTTAGTAGAAGGCGTTTAAAAATACATAAATAGTACAATGTGGCTTAAACTGAATAAAATAATTTTCAAATAATAATTTACGTTTCCTGGGAAACCACAATTTTTGTTAGTTCGATATCTTTTGATTTGTATTACTATAGTGTTTTAAATATTAGTTGCTGGATTTAGTAAAAAGGCGTTTAATTATAATAATAGTACAATGGGGCTTAAAATAATAAAAAAATTTTTCCAAAAAAATTTTACGTTTCCTGGGAAACCCACTTAATGTTTTGTTAGTTTTCGATTTTCTTTTGATTTGTATTAACTATGTGTGTTACTTTTAAGTCTGGGGATTTAGTAAAAGGGCGTTTAATATAACAAATAGTAAATTGTGACTAAACTAAAATAAAATCATTAATTTTTTGTTAGTTCAAAATTTTTATTTTATTAATATGTGTGTTATATTAGTTTAATAAATTTGTGAACTTTTTAATTAAATAAAAAGTCAAAAAAGACTAAAAGAAAAAAAATTTATTTTTCCCAAAAAATTTAATTTTGTTTTGTTTATTTTTTTGAAATTTTAAATTTTTTGTTTTTTACCTATATGTGTTACATTTTTTTTCTGAGATTTAGAGAAGGGGTTTTAAATTATCATTATAAAATGTGTTAAAGAATAAAAAAATTTTTTCCAAAGAAAAATTTTTTTCCCAGGAAAACCCCCAAAATGTTTTGTTAGTTAATTTTTTTGATTTGTATTAACATTGGGTGTTACTATTAGGAGCTGAGTTTAGAGAAAAATAATAAAACTTTAAAAATGAACAATTGTAAAAAAAATATTTTCAAAAAAATTTTTTACGTTTCAAAAAACCATTAAGTTTTTTTTTTTTTTCAATTTTTATTTGTTTAATATTGGGTTATTAGTTGCTAGATTTATAGAAGGTTTTAATAAAAAATAGTAAAATGTAACAAAAATATAAAAAAAATTTTCAAAAATATTTCTTTTCCTGGGGAAACCATTAATGTTTTTTATTCGTTTTTTTTTGATTTTTTACATATTTTTAACTATTGGGTCAGATTTTAGAAGGCTTTTTTAATATAAAAAATTTTAAATGTTAAAAATAAAAAAAATTTTTCCAAAGAATAATTTTACGTTTAAGGGAAACCAAATTTTTTGTTATTTTGAATCTTTTGTTTTGTTTTAACAATAGTTGTTCTATTGCTGGATTAAGAAGGCTTTTAAAAAAAAATTGTACAAGTGCTAAAAAAATAAAATAATTTTCCAAAAAAAAATTTTACTTTTTAGGAAAAACCACTTAAGGTTTTTTTAGTTTCGTATCTTTTGTTTTTGTATTAACTTTTGTGTTTACTATTTTAGCTGAGTTTATAGAAGGTTTAATTTTTAAAATAGTAAATGTGACAAAAACAAATAAAATTTTTCCAAAAAATAATTTACGTTTTAGGAAACCTTAATGTTTTTTTATTTTTAATATTTTTTAATTTTATTAAATTTTAGGGGACTATTAGTGGGAAAAGTTTTAGTAAAGGGCTTTAAATTTTATAATAAAATAAAATGTGACTAAATAAATAAAATAATTTTCAAAAAATAATTTACGTTTCTGGGAAACCACTTAATGTTTTTTGTTTCGAATCTTTTTTTTGTTTTAACATATTTGTTAATTAGTGCTGGATTAGAAAAGGCTTTTTTATAAAAAATAGAAAATGTTTTAAATAAAAAAAAAATTAATTTTTCCAAAAAATAATTTTTTTTTCCTAGAAACCATTAAAGGTTTTGTTAGTTTCATATCTTTTTTTTGTATTAATTTTGTTGTTACTTTTTTCTGAGATTTAGTAAAAGGCGTTAATTTAAAAAAAATTATACAATGTCAAAATAAAAAAAATTATTTTCCAAAAAATAATTACTTCCTAAAACACAAATTTTTTAAAAAACAAAATCAAATTTTAAAAATTTTTTAAATCCTAAATTTAAAAACAATTAAATAAAAAAATTTTTTAACAAAACCCCAATAAAAAATTTTCCCCCCAAAAAAATTTTATTTTTAAAAATTTAAAATTTATTTAAAAATTTTTTTAACCCCAAAAATTTCATTTTCTAAAAAAAAAATTTATATAATAAAAAATACAAACTAAAAAAAAAAAATATTCCCAAAAATTTTTTATTTCCAAAACCACTTTTTTTTTATTTCATATTTTTAATTTTTAAAAACATATACTTTATTAAAAACAAAAAAATAAAAAATTCAAACTAATAAAAAAACCAAAAAACCCTAAACCACTTTTTTTTTAAATTTCATATTTTTTATTTTATTAAAACTTTTTTAAAAACAAATTTATAAATTTTAAACAAAAAACTTCAAAAAAAAAATTTTTTCCAAAAAAATTTTATTTTTAAAAACCCAAATTTTTTAAAACTTTTTTTAAACAAATTTTACTTTTTATACTTTTAAAAAACAATAATATAAAATAACAAAACTAAAAAAATTTAAAAAATAATTTTCCCAAAAAAAAAAAAATTTTCCAAATTTTATTCCCAATATTTTAAAAAAAAAATTTATTAAAAACCCTTAAAAAAAAAAATAAAATTCAACTAAAAAAAAAATTTTCCCCCAAAAAATTTTTTAAACCCCTAAAAACCCCTTTTTTTTTAAATATCTTTTTTTTAAAAAAAAAAAAATTATACTAAAAAAATTTTAATCTTTAAAATTTAACAATAAAAAACAAAAAAAAACTTTTCCCCCAAAATAATTTATTTTAAAACCCCAAAATTTTTTTTTAATTATACATTTTAAACAAACAAAAAATTTTTAAAAATAAATTCCCCCAAAAAAAATAAACCCAAAAAACAAAAAATTTTTTAAAAACCCCAATTTTTTTTTAAATTTTTATTTTCTAAACCTTTTTTTAAAACCCCAATAAAAAAATTAACAATTCAAAATAAAAAAATTTTCCAAAAAAAAATTTACGTTTCCCTAGGAAACCACTTAATTTTTGTTATTTTCGATATCTTTTGTTTGTATTAACTTTTGTGTGTTACTAAAATTTATGAGATTTAGTAAAAGGGTTTAAAATATATATAAATAGTAAATTTAAAAAAATGAAAAAAATTTTTTCAAAAAAAAAAATTTCGTTTCCTGGGAAACCACTTAAAGTTTTTTATTTCATATCTTTTATTTTAAAATATGGGGTTTATTGGGTGCAAAGATTTAGTAAAAGGGGCGTTTAATTAATAATAGTAAAATGTACTAAAACGGAATAAAAAAATTTTTTAAAAATAATTTACTTTTCCCTGGAAACCATTAAGTTTTGTTAGTTTATATTTTTTTGATTTGTTTTTAAAAACATAGGTGTTACATTAGTGCTGAGATTATAAAAGGCGTTTTATAAATAAATAGTACAATGTGCTAAACTAAAAAAAATTTTTTCCAAAAAAAATTTTACGTTTCCTAGGAAACCCCCTTAAGTTTTTTTTTTTCATATCTTATTTGTATTAATTTTGTGTTTTTTTTAATTGCTGAGATTTTAGAAGCGTTAAATTTATAATAGTACAAGGTTTAAAATGATAAAATAATTTTCCAAAAAATAATTTTCTTTTCCTAGAAACCATTAATGTTTGTTACCTTCTTTTAATTTTTTATATGGGGTTTATATTAGTTTCAGATTTAGTAAAAGGGGCGTTTATTATAATAAAATTAAAAAGGGTTTAAGAATAAAATAATTTTCCAAAAAATAATTTACTTTCCAGAAACCATTAAGTTTTTTTAGTTTAAAAATCTTTGATTTGTATTACTATAGTTGTTACATTTTTCGAGTTTAGAAAAAGCTTTTATAATAAATAGTCAATGTGCTAAAATAATAAAATAATTTTTCCAAAAAAATAATTTACTTTCCCTAGGAACCACTAAGTTTGTTATTTTTATCTTTTTATTTGTATTAAATAGGTGTTACTTTAGGGCTGAGTTTTTATAAAAGTTTTTAAATAAATAATAGTAAAATTTGGGGCTTAAACTAATAAAATTAATTTTCCCAAAAATAATTTACTTTTCCTGGAAACCCACTTAATTTTGTTATTTTCGATATCTTTTATTTTATTAAAAGTGGTATATTTTTTTTCTAGATTTAGTAGAAGTTTTTAAATTAAATAAAAGTAAAATGTGCTAAAATAAAAAATAATTTTCCAAAAAAAAAATTTACTTTCCCAAAAAACCACTTAATTTTTGTTAGTTTCGAAAACTTTTGATTTGTTTTAAACTAAGTGTTTACATTATTTTTGGAATTTTTGAAAAGGGCTTTTTATATAAAAAGTAAAATTTGGGTTAAAGAATAAAAAAATTTTCCAAAAAAAATTTTACGTTTCCGGAAACCACAAATGTTTTGTTATTCAAAAACAGTTTACCATATTTTTAACAAAACTAATTTTTTAATTTTTTTAAATTAAAAAAATGAAAAATAAAAAATTTTTAAAATTTTTTCCAAAAAACAAATTTTTTGTTTATTTTTTTTTTTTAATTTTTTAATTAATTTTTTATAAAAGCTTTTATAAAAATTTAAAAAAAAACAAATGTACAAAACTAAAATAAAAAAAATTTTCCAAAAAATTTTTTTGTTTCCTGGAAAACTAATTTTTTTTTTGAATTTTTTTTTTGTTTACAATTGTTTACTATTATAAATTTTAGAAAGGCTTTAAATTTAAAAAGTACAATTGGTTAAATTAAAATAAAAAAATTCCAAAAAAATTTTTTTCCCAGGAAAAAATTTTTTTGGATTATTTTTATTTATTTTAGAAAATTGTTACAAAAATTTTTGGGGTTTTTAAAGGGTTTTTAAAATTTTAAAAAATAAATGTACATTTATTAAAATTAAAAAAAAAACAAAAAAAAATTTTTTTTTAAAAAAACCATTTTTTTTGGCATTTTTTTATTTTTTTTAACCCCAATTGAAATATTTAAATTTTAAACCCTTCTCTAAATCTAAATAGTACAATGTCAAAAATTTAAAATTTTTCCAACAAAAATAATTGGTTTTCCTAGGAAAAAAAAATTTTTTTAAATTAATTTTTTTATTTTTTTTTAATTGTTACTTTTTTTTAATTTAAAATTTTTTTAAATTTTAAAAAAATAAAATTTTTAAAAAAATAAAAAATTCAAAAAAAAAATTAATTTTCTAGGAAACAATTTATTTTTGGGAAAATTTTTATTTTTTTTTAATTTATATTTTTTATAAAAAGTTCTAAAATTTGAAACTAATGTAACATTTTGAAACCAACAAAAATTAATTTAAAAAAAATTTTTTTTTCCTTTAAAAGTTTATTTTTAAAATTATTTTATTTTTTAACATTTTTACTATTTAAAATTTTAAAAGCTTTAATTAAAATAATAGAAACAAATTTAAACAAATAAAAATTCAAAAAAAAAAATTAGTTTTCCGGAAATAAATTTTTGGTATTTTTTTTTATTTTAGATTAAAATTTTTTTTTTAAAAGTTTACTAATTTTGAAAAAACAAAGTAACAATAAGTAAAAACAAAAAAAATAAATTTCAAAAATAATTTTGTTTTGGAAAAAAAATTTTTTTTTTAAATTATTTTTAAAATTTTTCCCCTATATTTTTCTTTAAAATATTTAAAACTTTAAAGTTCAATAAAAACATTTGTTTTAAAAAAAGGTAAAATAAAAAAATTTTTTATTTTTTTGGGAAATAAATTTTTTTTAAAAATTTTTTTTTTAAAAAAAATTAACATTATGTTAATTTTAAAAGTTTTAAAACCAAAAAAAATTGTACCAAAATAAAACAAAAAATTACTTTAAAAATTTTTGTTTTTGGGGAAATTAATTTTCTTTTGAAAAATTTTTTAAAAGTTTTAAAAAATTTTTTTTTAAAAATAATTTATTTGAAAAATTTATTTTTAAAAATTGAAAAACCCCAAAATTTTAAAAAAAATATAAAATAAAAAAAATTAATTTTCCTAAAAACTAAATTTTTGTTATTTTTCTTTTAAAATTTTTTATATTTTAAATTTAAATTTTTTTTATTATAACTTTTTAAAAAGCAAAATATACAAAAAAAAAAAAAAAAAACCAAAAAATTTTTTGGTTTCCTGGAACAAAAATTTTTTTATTTTTTTTTTTAAAGTATTTTATTTATTTTCATTTTTCATTTTAAAATTTAAAAAATTTTTAAAAAACCCTTTTTACAAAAAAATTTTCCAAAAAAAATTTATTTTTAAAAATTTTTAGTTATTACAAATCAAAAGATATCGAAACTAACAAAACATTAAGTGGTTTCCTAGGAAACGTAAATTATTCTTTTGGAAAATTATTTTATTCAGTTTTAGTCACATTGTACTATTTATGATATATTAAACGCCTTCTACTAAATCTCAGCAAACTAATAGTAACACACTATAGTTAATACAAATCAAAAGATATCGAAACTAACAAAACATTAAGTGGTTTCCTAGGAAACGTAAATTATTCTTTGGAAAATTATTTTATTTCAGTTTTAGTCACATTGTACTATTTATGTATATTAAACGCCTTCTACTAAATCTCAGCAAACTAATAGTAACACACTATAGTTAATACAAATCAAAAGATATCGAAACTAACAAAACATTAAGTGGTTTCCTAGGAAACGTAAATTATTCTTTGGAAAATTATTTTATTCAGTTTTAGTCACATTGTACTATTTATGATACATTAAACGCCTTCTACTAAATCTCAGCAAACCTAATAGTAACACACTATAGTTAATACAAATCAAAAGATATCGAAACTAACAAAACATTAAGTGGTTTCCTAGGAAACGTAAATTATTCTTTGGAAAATTATTTTATTCAGTTTTAGTCACATTGTACTATTTATTATATATTAAACGCCTTCTACTAAATCTCAGCAAACTAATAGTAACACACTATAGTTAATACAAATCAAAAGATATCGAAACTAACAAAACATTAAGTGGTTTCCTAGGAAACGTAAATTATTCTTTGGAAAATTATTTTATTCAGTTTTAGTCACATTGTACTATTTATTATACATTAAACGCCTTCTACTAAATCTCAGCAAACTAATAGTAACACACTATAGTTAATACAAATCAAAAGATATCGAAACTAACAAAACATTAAGTGGTTTCCTAGGAAACGTAAATTATTCTTTGGAAAATTATTTTATTCAGTTTTAGTCACATTGTACTATTTATATGATATTATAAACGCCTTCTACTAAATCTCAGCAAACTAATAGTAACACACTATAGTTAATACAAATCAAAAGATATCGAAACTAACAAAACATTAAGTGGTTTCCTAGGAAACGTAAATTATTCTTTGGAAAATTATTTTATTCAGTTTTAGTCACATTGTACTATTTATTATATATTAAACGCCTTCTACTAAATCTCAGCAACCTAATAGTAACACACTATAGTTAATACAAATCAAAAGATATCGAAACTAACAAAACATTAAGTGGTTTCCTAGGAAACGTAAATTATTCTTTGGAAAATTATTTTATTCAGTTTTAGTCACATTGTACTATTTATGATATATTAAACGCCTTCTACTAAATCTCAGCAAACTAATAGTAACACACTATAGTTAATACAAATCAAAAGATATCGAAACTAACAAAACATTAAGTGGTTTCCTAGGAAACGTAAATTATTCTTTGGAAAATTATTTTATTCAGTTTTAGTCACATTGTACTATTTATGTCATATTAAAAGCCTTCTACTAAATCTCAGCAAACTAATAGTAACACACTATAGTTAATACAAATCAAAAGATATCGAAACTAACAAAACATTAAGTGGTTTCCTAGGAAACGTAAATTATTCTTTGGAAAATTATTTTATTCATTTTAGTCACATTGTACTATTTATGATATATTAAACGCCTTCTACTAAATCTCAGCAAACTAATAGTAACACACTATAGTTAATACAAATCAAAAGATATCGAAACTAACAAAACATTAAGTGGTTTCCTAGGAAACGTAAATTATTCTTTGGAAAATTATTTTATTCAGTTTTAGTCACATTGTACTATTTATGTATATTAAACGCCTTCTACTAAATCTCAGCAAACTAATAGTAACACACTATAGTTAATACAAATCAAAAGATATCGAAACTAACAAAACATTAAGTGGTTTCCTAGGAAACGTAAATTATTCTTTGGAAAATTATTTTATTCAGTTTTAGTCACATTGTACTATTTATGATATATTATAAACGCCTTCTACTAAATCTCAGCAAACTAATAGTAACACACTATAGTTAATACAAATCAAAAGATATCGAAACTAACAAAACATTAAGTGGTTTCCTAGGAAACGTAAATTATTCTTTGGAAAATTATTTTATTCAGTTTTAGTCACATTGTACTATTTATTATATATTAAACGCCTTCTACTAAATCTCAGCAAACTAATAGTAACACACTATAGTTAATACAAATCAAAAGATATCGAAACTAACAAAACATTAAGTGGTTTCCTAGGAAACGTAAATTATTCTTTGGAAAATTATTTTATTCAGTTTTAGTCACATTGTACTATTTATGATATATTAAAACGCCTTCTACTAAATCTCAGCAAACTAATAGTAACACACTATAGTTAATACAAATCAAAAGATATCGAAACTAACAAAACATTAAGTGGTTTCCTAGGAAACGTAAATTATTCTTTGGAAAATTATTTTATTCAGTTTTAGTCACATTGTACTATTTATTATATATTAAACGCCTTCTACTAAATCTCAGCAAACTAATAGTAACACACTATAGTTAATACAAATCAAAAGATATCGAAACTAACAAAACATTAAGTGGTTTCCTAGGAAACGTAAATTATTCTTTGGAAAATTATTTTATTCAGTTTTAGTCACATTGTACTATTTATGATATATTAAACGCCTTCTACTAAATCTCAGCAAACTAATAGTAACACACTATAGTTAATACAAATCAAAAGATATCGAAACTAACAAAACATTAAGTGGTTTCCTAGGAAACGTAAATTATTCTTTGGAAAATTATTTTATTCAGTTTTAGTCACATTGTACTATTTATGTATATATTAAACGCCTTCTACTAAATCTCAGCAAACTAATAGTAACACACTATAGTTAATACAAATCAAAAGATATCGAAACTAACAAAACATTAAGTGGTTTCCTAGGAAACGTAAATTATTCTTTGGAAAATTATTTTATTCAGTTTTAGTCACATTGTACTATTTATGTATATTAAACGCCTTCTACTAAATCTCAGCAAACTAATAGTAACACACTATAGTTAATACAAATCAAAAGATATCGAAACTAACAAAACATTAAGTGGTTTCCTAGGAAACGTAAATTATTCTTTGGAAAATTATTTTATTCAGTTTTAGTCACATTGTACTATTTATTATATATTAAACGCCTTCTACTAAATCTCAGCAAACTAATAGTAACACACTATAGTTAATACAAATCAAAAGATATCGAAAAACTAACAAAAACATTAAGTGGTTTCCTAGGAAACGTAAATTATTCTTTGGAAAATTATTTTATTCAGTTTTAGTCACATTGTACTATTTATGATACATTAAAACGCCTTCTACTAAATCTCAGCAAACTAATAGTAACACACTATAGTTAATACAAATCAAAAGATATCGAAACTAACAAAACATTAAGTGGTTTCCTAGGAAACGTAAATTATTCTTTGGAAAATTATTTTATTCAGTTTTAGTCACATTGTACTATTTATTATATATTAAACGCCTTCTACTAAATCTCAGCAAACTAATAGTAACACACTATAGTTAATACAAATCAAAAGATATCGAAAACTAACAAAACATTAAGTGGTTTTCCTAGGAAACGTAAATTATTCTTTGGAAAATTATTTTATTCAGTTTTAGTCACATTGTACTATTTATGATATATTAAACGCCTTCTACTAAATCTCAGCAAACTAATAGTAACACACTATAGTTAATACAAATCAAAAGATATCGAAACTAACAAAACATTAAGTGGTTTCCTAGGAAACGTAAATTATTCTTTGGAAAATTATTTTATTCAGTTTTAGTCACATTGTACTATTTATGTATATTAAACGCCTTCTACTAAATCTCAGCAAACTAATAGTAACACACTATAGTTAATACAAATCAAAAGATATCGAAACTAACAAAACATTAAGTGGTTTCCTAGGAAACGTAAATTATTCTTTGGAAAATTATTTTATTCAGTTTTAGTCACATTGTACTATTTATGTTATATATTAAACGCCTTCTACTAAATCTCAGCAAACTAATAGTAACACACTATAGTTAATACAAATCAAAAGATATCGAAACTAACAAAACATTAAGTGGTTTCCTAGGAAACGTAAATTATTCTTTGGAAAATTATTTTATTCAGTTTTAGTCACATTGTACTATTTATGTATATTAAACGCCTTCTACTAAATCTCAGCAAACTAATAGTAACACACTATAGTTAATACAAATCAAAAGATATCGAAACTAACAAAACATTAAGTGGTTTCCTAGGAAACGTAAATTATTCTTTGGAAAATTATTTTATTCAGTTTTAGTCACATTGTACTATTTATTATATATTAAACGCCTTCTACTAAATCTCAGCAAACTAATAGTAACACACTATAGTTAATACAAATCAAAAGATATCGAAACTAACAAAACATTAAGTGGTTTCCTAGGAAACGTAAATTATTCTTTGGAAAATTATTTTATTCAGTTTTTAGTCACATTGTACTATTTATGTATATTAAACGCCTTCTACTAAATCTCAGCAAACTAATAGTAACACACTATAGTTAATACAAATCAAAAGATATCGAAACTAACAAAACATTAAGTGGTTTCCTAGGAAACGTAAATTATTCTTTGGAAAATTATTTTATTCAGTTTAGTCACATTGTACTATTTATGATATATTAAACGCCTTCTACTAAATCTCAGCAAACTAATAGTAACACACTATAGTTAATACAAATCAAAAGATATCGAAACTAACAAAACATTAAGTGGTTTCCTAGGAAACGTAAATTATTCTTTGGAAAATTATTTTATTCAGTTTTAGTCACATTGTACTATTTATGTATATTAAACGCCTTCTACTAAATCTCAGCAAACTAATAGTAACACACTATAGTTAATACAAATCAAAAGATATCGAAACTAACAAAACATTAAGTGGTTTCCTAGGAAACGTAAATTATTCTTTGGAAAATTATTTTATTCAGTTTTAGTCACATTGTACTATTTATTATATATTAAACGCCTTCTACTAAATCTCAGCAAACTAATAGTAACACACTATAGTTAATACAAATCAAAAGATATCGAAACTAACAAAACATTAAGTGGTTTCCTAGGAAACGTAAATTATTCTTTGGAAAATTATTTTATTCAGTTTTAGTCACATTGTACTATTTATGTATATTAAACGCCTTCTACTAAATCTCAGCAAACTAATAGTAACACACTATAGTTAATACAAATCAAAAGATATCGAAACTAACAAAACATTAAGTGGTTTCCTAGGAAACGTAAATTATTCTTTGGAAAATTATTTTATTCAGTTTTAGTCACATTGTACTATTTATGATATATTAAACGCCTTCTACTAAATCTCAGCAAACTAATAGTAACACACTATAGTTAATACAAATCAAAAGATATCGAAACTAACAAAACATTAAGTGGTTTCCTAGGAAACGTAAATTATTCTTTGGAAAATTATTTTATTCAGTTTTAGTCACATTGTACTATTTATGATATATTAAACGCCTTCTACTAAATCTCAGCAAACTAATAGTAACACACTATAGTTAATACAAATCAAAAGATATCGAAACTAACAAAACATTAAGTGGTTTCCTAGGAAACGTAAATTATTCTTTTGGAAAATTATTTTATTCAGTTTTAGTCACATTGTACTATTTATTATATATTAAACGCCTTCTACTAAATCTCAGCAAACTAATAGTAACACACTATAGTTAATACAAATCAAAAGATATCGAAACTAACAAAACATTAAGTGGTTTCCTAGGAAACGTAAATTATTCTTTGGAAAATTATTTTATTCAGTTTAGTAGTCACATTGTACTATTTATTATATATTAAACGCCTTCTACTAAATCTCAGCAAACTAATAGTAACACACTATAGTTAATACAAATCAAAAGATATCGAAACTAACAAAACATTAAGTGGTTTCCTAGGAAACGTAAATTATTTTTTGGAAAATTATTTTATTCAGTTTTAGTCACATTGTACTATTTATGTATATATTAAACGCCTTCTACTAAATCTCAGCAAACTAATAGTAACACACTATAGTTAATACAAATCAAAAGATATCGAAACTAACAAAACATTAAGTGGTTTCCTAGGAAACGTAAATTATTCTTTGGAAAATTATTTTATTCAGTTTTAGTCACATTGTACTATTTATGATATATTAAACGCCTTCTACTAAATCTCAGCAAACTAATAGTAACACACTATAGTTAATACAAATCAAAAGATATCGAAACTAACAAAACATTAAGTGGTTTCCTAGGAAACGTAAATTATTTTTTGGAAAATTATTTTATTCAGTTTTAGTCACATTGTACTATTTATGTCATATTAAAAGCCTTCTACTAAATCTCAGCAAACTAATAGTAACACACTATAGTTAATACAAATCAAAAGATATCGAAACTAACAAAACATTAAGTGGTTTCCTAGGAAACGTAAATTATTCTTTGGAAAATTATTTTATTCAGTTTTAGTCACATTGTACTATTTTATGATATATTAAACGCCTTCTACTAAATCTCAGCAAACTAATAGTAACACACTATAGTTAATACAAATCAAAAGATATCGAAACTAACAAAACATTAAGTGGTTTCCTAGGAAACGTAAATTATTCTTTGGAAAATTATTATTTTATTCAGTTTTAGTCACATTGTACTATTTATGATATATTAAACGCCTTCTACTAAATCTCAGCAAACTAATAGTAACACACTATAGTTAATACAAATCAAAAGATATCGAAACTAACAAAACATTAAGTGGTTTCCTAGGAAACGTAAATTATTCTTTGGAAAATTATTTTATTCAGTTTTAGTCACATTGTACTATTTATTATATATTAAACGCCTTCTACTAAATCTCAGCAAACTAATAGTAACACACTATAGTTAATACAAATCAAAAGATATCGAAACTAACAAAACATTAAGTGGTTTCCTAGGAAACGTAAATTATTCTTTGGAAAATTATTTTATTCAGTTTTAGTCACATTGTACTATTTATGATATATTAAACGCCTTCTACTAAATCTCAGCAAACTAATAGTAACACACTATAGTTAATACAAATCAAAAGATATCGAAACTAACAAAACATTAAGTGGTTTCCTAGGAAACGTAAATTATTCTTTGGAAAATTATTTTATTCAGTTTTAGTCACATTGTACTATTTATGTATATTAAACGCCTTCTACTAAATCTCAGCTAACTAATAGTAACACACTATAGTTAATACAAATCAAAAGATATCGAAACTAACAAAACATTAAGTGGTTTCCTAGGAAACGTAAATTATTCTTTGGAAAATTATTTTATTCAGTTTTAGTCACATTGTACTATTTATGTATATTAAAAACGCCTTCTACTAAATCTCAGCAAACTAATAGTAACACACTATAGTTAATACAAATCAAAAGATATCGAAACTAACAAAACATTAAGTGGTTTCCTAGGAAACGTAAATTATTCTTTGGAAAATTATTTTATTCAGTTTTAGTCACATTGTACTATTTATGTATATTAAACGCCTTCTACTAAATCTCAGCAAACTAATAGTAACACACTATAGTTAATACAAATCAAAAGATATCGAAACTAACAAAACATTAAGTGGTTTCCTAGGAAACGTAAATTATTCTTTGGAAAATTATTTTATTCAGTTTTAGTCACATTGTACTATTTATGTCATATTAAAAGCCTTCTACTAAATCTCAGCAAACTAATAGTAACACACTATAGTTAATACAAATCAAAAGATATCGAAACTAACAAAACATTAAGTGGTTTCCTAGGAAACGTAAATTATTCTTTGGAAAATTATTTTATTCAGTTTTAGTCACATTGTACTATTTATGATATATTAAACGCCTTCTACTAAATCTCAGCAACCTAATAGTAACACACTATAGTTAATACAAATCAAAAGATATCGAAACTAACAAAACATTAAGTGGTTTCCTAGGAAACGTAAATTATTCTTTGGAAAATTATTTTATTCAGTTTTAGTCACATTGTACTATTTATTATATTAAAAACGCCTTCTACTAAATCTCAGCAAACTAATAGTAACACACTATAGTTAATACAAATCAAAAGATATCGAAACTAACAAAACATTAAGTGGTTTCCTAGGAAACGTAAATTATTCTTTGGAAAATTATTTTAATTTTTTTTAGTACATTGTACTATATATATTAAACGCCTTCTACTAAATCTCAGCAAACTAATAGTAACACACTATAGTTAATACAAATCAAAAGATATCGAAACTAACAAAACATTAAGTGGTTTCCTAGGAAACGTAAATTATTCTTTGGAAAATTATTTTATTCAGTTTTAGTCACATTGTACTATTTATGATATTAAAACGCCTTCTACTAAATCTCAGCAAACTAATAGTAACACACTATAGTTAATACAAATCAAAAGATATCGAAACTAACAAAACATTAAGTGGTTTCCTAGGAAACGTAAATTATTCTTTGGAAAATTATTTTATTCAGTTTTAGTCACATTGTACTATTTATTATATATTAAACGCCTTCTACTAAATCTCAGCAAACTAATAGTAACACACTATAGTTAATACAAATCAAAAGATATCGAAACTAACAAAACATTAAGTGGTTTCCTAGGAAACGTAAATTATTCTTTGGAAAATTATTTTATTCAGTTTTAGTCACATTGTACTATTTATTATATATTAAACGCCTTCTACTAAATCTCAGCAAACTAATAGTAACACACTATAGTTAATACAAATCAAAAGATATCGAAACTAACAAAACATTAAGTGGTTTCCTAGGAAACGTAAATTATTCTTTGGAAAATTATTTTATTCAGTTTTAGTCACATTGTACTATTTATGTATATATTAAACGCCTTCTACTAAATCTCAGCAAACTAATAGTAACACACTATAGTTAATACAAATCAAAAGATATCGAAACTAACAAAACATTAAGTGGTTTCCTAGGAAACGTAAATTATTCTTTGGAAAATTATTTTATTTCAGTTTTAGTCACATTGTACTATTTATGATATATTAAACGCCTTCTACTAAATCTCAGCAAACTAATAGTAACACACTATAGTTAATACAAATCAAAAGATATCGAAACTAACAAAACATTAAGTGGTTTCCTAGGAAACGTAAATTATTCTTTGGAAAATTATTTTATTCAGTTTTAGTCACATTGTACTATTTATTATATATTAAACGCCTTCTACTAAATCTCAGCAAACTAATAGTAACACACTATAGTTAATACAAATCAAAAGATATCGAAACTAACAAAACATTAAGTGGTTTCCTAGGAAACGTAAATTATTCTTTGGAAAATTATTTTATTCAGTTTTAGTCACATTGTACTATTTATGATATATTAAACGCCTTCTACTAAATCTCAGCTACCTAATAGTAACACACTATAGTTAATACAAATCAAAAGATATCGAAACTAACAAAACATTAAGTGGTTTCCTAGGAAACGTAAATTATTCTTTGGAAAATTATTTTATTCAGTTTTAGTCACATTGTACTATTTATTATATATTAAACGCCTTCTACTAAATCTCAGCAAACTAATAGTAACACACTATAGTTAATACAAATCAAAAGATATCGAAACTAACAAAACATTAAGTGGTTTCCTAGGAAACGTAAATTATTCTTTGGAAAATTTTTTATTTCAGTTTTAGTCACATTGTACTATTTATGTCATATTAAAAGCCTTCTACTAAATCTCAGCAAACTAATAGTAACACACTATAGTTAATACAAATCAAAAGATATCGAAACTAACAAAACATTAAGTGGTTTCCTAGGAAACGTAAATTATTTTTTGGAAAATTATTTTATTCAGTTTTAGTCACATTGTACTATTTATTATATATTAAACGCCTTCTACTAAATCTCAGCAAACTAATAGTAACACACTATAGTTAATACAAATCAAAAGATATCGAAACTAACAAAACATTAAGTGGTTTCCTAGGAAACGTAAATTATTCTTTGGAAAATTATTTTATTCAGTTTTAGTCACATTGTACTATTTATGTCATATTAAAGCCTTCTACTAAATCTCAGCAAACTAATAGTAACACACTATAGTTAATACAAATCAAAAGATATCGAAACTAACAAAACATTAAGTGGTTTCCTAGGAAACGTAAATTATTCTTTGGAAAATTATTTTATTCAGTTTAAGTCACATTGTACTATTTATGATATATTAAACGCCTTCTACTAAATCTCAGCTACCTAATAGTAACACACTATAGTTAATACAAATCAAAAGATATCGAAACTAACAAAACATTAAGTGGTTTCCTAGGAAACGTAAATTATTCTTTGGAAAATTATTTTATTCAGTTTTAGTCACATTGTACTATTTATGTATATTAAACGCCTTCTACTAAATCTCAGCAAACTAATAGTAACACACTATAGTTAATACAAATCAAAAGATATCGAAACTAACAAAACATTAAGTGGTTTCCTAGGAAACGTAAATTATTCTTTGGAAAATTATTTTATTCAGTTTTAGTCACATTGTACTATTTATTATATATTAAACGCCTTCTACTAAATCTCAGCAAACTAATAGTAACACACTATAGTTAATACAAATCAAAAGATATCGAAACTAACAAAACATTAAGTGGTTTCCTAGGAAACGTAAATTATTCTTTGGAAAATTATTTTATTCAGTTTTAGTCACATTGTACTATTTATGATATATTAAACGCCTTCTACTAAATCTCAGCAAACTAATAGTAACACACTATAGTTAATACAAATCAAAAGATATCGAAACTAACAAAACATTAAGTGGTTTCCTAGGAAACGTAAATTATTCTTTGGAAAATTATTTTATTCAGTTTTAGTCACATTGTACTATTTATTATATATTAACGCCTTCTACTAAATCTCAGCAAACTAATAGTAACACACTATAGTTAATACAAATCAAAAGATATCGAAACTAACAAAACATTAAGTGGTTTCCTAGGAAACGTAAATTATTCTTTGAAAAATTATTTTATTCAGTTTTAGTCACATTGTACTATTTATGTATATTAAACGCCTTCTACTAAATCTCAGCAAACTAATAGTAACACACTATAGTTAATACAAATCAAAAGATATCGAAACTAACAAAACATTAAGTGGTTTCCTAGGAAACGTAAATTATTCTTTGGAAAATTATTTTATTCAGTTTTAGTCACATTGTACTATTTATGTCATATTAAAAGCCTTCTACTAAATCTCAGCAAACTAATAGTAACACACTATAGTTAATACAAATCAAAAGATATCGAAACTAACAAAACATTAAGTGGTTTCCTAGGAAACGTAAATTATTCTTTGGAAAATTATTTTATTCAGTTTTAGTCACATTGTACTATTTATGATATATTAAACGCCTTCTACTAAATCTCAGCTACCTAATAGTAACACACTATAGTTAATACAAATCAAAAGATATCGAAACTAACAAAACATTAAGTGGTTTCCTAGGAAACGTAAATTATTCTTTGGAAAATTATTTTATTCAGTTTTAGTCACATTGTACTATTTATGATATATTAAAACGCCTTCTACTAAATCTCAGCAAACTAATAGTAACACACTATAGTTAATACAAATCAAAAGATATCGAAACTAACAAAACATTAAGTGGTTTCCTAGGAAACGTAAATTATTCTTTGGAAAATTATTTTATTCAGTTTTAGTCACATTGTACTATTTATTATATATTAAACGCCTTCTACTAAATCTCAGCAAACTAATAGTAACACACTATAGTTAATACAAATCAAAAGATATCGAAACTAACAAAACATTAAGTGGTTTCCTAGGAAACGTAAATTATTCTTTGGAAAATTATTTATATTCAGTTTTAGTCACATTGTACTATTTATGTCATATTAAACGCCTTCTACTAAATCTCAGCAAACTAATAGTAACACACTATAGTTAATACAAATCAAAAGATATCGAAACTAACAAAACATTAAGTGGTTTCCTAGGAAACGTAAATTATTCTTTGGAAAATTATTTTATTCAGTTTTAGTCACATTGTACTATTTATTATATATTAAACGCCTTCTACTAAATCTCAGCAAACTAATAGTAACACACTATAGTTAATACAAATCAAAAGATATCGAAACTAACAAAACATTAAGTGGTTTCCTAGGAAACGTAAATTATTCTTTGGAAAATTATTTTATTCAGTTTTAGTCACATTGTACTATTTATGTCATATTAAAAGCCTTCTACTAAATCTCAGCAAACTAATAGTAACACACTATAGTTAATACAAATCAAAAGATATCGAAACTAACAAAACATTAAGTGGTTTCCTAGGAAACGTAAATTATTCTTTGGAAAATTATTTTATTCAGTTTTAGTCACATTGTACTATTTATGATATATTAAACGCCTTCTACTAAATCTCAGCAAACTAATAGTAACACACTATAGTTAATACAAATCAAAAGATATCGAAACTAACAAAACATTAAGTGGTTTCCTAGGAAACGTAAATTATTTTTTGGAAAATTATTTTATTCAGTTTTAGTCACATTGTACTATTTATGTATATTAAAAGCCTTCTACTAAATCTCAGCAAACTAATAGTAACACACTATAGTTAATACAAATCAAAAGATATCGAAACTAACAAAACATTAAGTGGTTTCCTAGGAAACGTAAATTATTCTTTGGAAAATTATTTTATTCAGTTTTAGTCACATTGTACTATTTATGTATATTAAACGCCTTCTACTAAATCTCAGCAAACTAATAGTAACACACTATAGTTAATACAAATCAAAAGATATCGAAACTAACAAAACATTAAGTGGTTTCCTAGGAAACGTAAATTATTTTTTGGAAAATTATTTTATTCAGTTTTAGTCACATTGTACTATTTATGTCATATTAAAAGCCTTCTACTAAATCTCAGCAAACTAATAGTAACACACTATAGTTAATACAAATCAAAAGATATCGAAACTAACAAAACATTAAGTGGTTTCCTAGGAAACGTAAATTATTTTTTGGAAAATTATTTTATTCAGTTTTAGTCACATTGTACTATTTATAATATTATAAACGCCTTCTACTAAATCTCAGCAAACTAATAGTAACACACTATAGTTAATACAAATCAAAAGATATCGAAACTAACAAAACATTAAGTGGTTTCCTAGGAAACGTAAATTATTCTTTGGAAAATTATTTTATTCAGTTTTAGTCACATTGTACTATTTATTATATATTAAACGCCTTCTACTAAATCTCAGCAAACTAATAGTAACACACTATAGTTAATACAAATCAAAAGATATCGAAACTAACAAAACATTAAGTGGTTTCCTAGGAAACGTAAATTATTCTTTGGAAAATTATTTTATTCAGTTTTAGTCACATTGTACTATTTATTATATATTAAACGCCTTCTACTAAATCTCAGCAAACTAATAGTAACACACTATAGTTAATACAAATCAAAAGATATCGAAACTAACAAAACATTAAGTGGTTTCCTAGGAAACGTAAATTATTTTTAAAAAATTATTTTATTCAGTTTTAGTCACATTGTACTATTTATGTATATTAAACGCCTTCTACTAAATCTCAGCAAACTAATAGTAACACACTATAGTTAATACAAATCAAAAGATATCGAAACTAACAAAACATTAAGTGGTTTCCTAGGAAACGTAAATTATTCTTTGGAAAATTATTTTATTCAGTTTTAGTCACATTGTACTATTTATTATATATTAAACGCCTTCTACTAAATCTCAGCAAACTAATAGTAACACACTATAGTTAATACAAATCAAAAGATATCGAAACTAACAAAACATTAAGTGGTTTCCTAGGAAACGTAAATTATTCTTTGGAAAATTATTTTTATTCAGTTTTAGTCACATTGTACTATTTATGTATATATTAAACGCCTTCTACTAAATCTCAGCAAACTAATAGTAACACACTATAGTTAATACAAATCAAAAGATATCGAAACTAACAAAACATTAAGTGGTTTCCTAGGAAACGTAAATTATTCTTTGGAAAATTATTTTATTCAGTTTTAGTCACATTGTACTATTTATAATATTAAACGCCTTCTACTAAATCTCAGCAAACTAATAGTAACACACTATAGTTAATACAAATCAAAAGATATCGAAACTAACAAAACATTAAGTGGTTTCCTAGGAAACGTAAATTATTCTTTGGAAAATTATTTTATTCAGTTTTAGTCACATTGTACTATTTATGTATATATAACGCCTTCTACTAAATCTCAGCAAACTAATAGTAACACACTATAGTTAATACAAATCAAAAGATATCGAAACTAACAAAACATTAAGTGGTTTCCTAGGAAACGTAAATTATTCTTTGGAAAATTATTTTATTCAGTTTTAGTCACATTGTACTATTTATGTCATATTAAACGCCTTCTACTAAATCTCAGCAAACTAATAGTAACACACTATAGTTAATACAAATCAAAAGATATCGAAACTAACAAAACATTAAGTGGTTTCCTAGGAAACGTAAATTATTCTTTGGAAAATTATTTTATTCAGTTTTAGTCACATTGTACTATTTATGATATATTAAACGCCTTCTACTAAATCTCAGCAAACTAATAGTAACACACTATAGTTAATACAAATCAAAAGATATCGAAACTAACAAAAAGGGGGGTCGGCATGTCCTATCTTCCCTATGTAAAATACCATATCTTTAGGTACACATATCTCAATAACTAATAAAGATATCCAGTTATTTCTTTTTTTTGTTGTGTTCCCCACACCTTCATCTTTAATTAGAGCGATTGGTTTTTATTTCTCAAAATGTTTTCCCAAAAAAATCTTTTTTTTAATTAGTCATTAAATATTTGCGGATGTTATTTGTATATTTTTTTAATGACAAATTTAAAAATTGGAATATCATAAAACCCATCGCTTAAAACAAAGATATAAGTGTGGGGAACACAACAAAAAAAGAATTAACTGGATATCTTTAGTAGTTTTTTATATATGTGTACCTAAATGTAAAAAAATCTACTTTTCGGAAAACGCCAAAAAACCAACTTTATTATGAAAAACGGAAAAAAACCTACCTTAGTGCATGCCTGCTCCATAGGAAGGGTTGTCAGGGTCTTCCATAATCTTCATAAACAATCTTCTAACCTCTTATTGGCAATGCTGAGCTGTTTACGGCACCGTTTTTCAATTTCTTGCATAGCTTTATCCGATTTTTTTATCCGCACCTCGTCAAGCTCCTTCATGACACGGATGCAGTTTGACCCAGGATTGATTCCAAAGTTTGTGTAAAATTTTACACTTTATAATATTACCACGGTTTTAAGTAGCTATTGCTTCACACACTCCTAGTTCCAAGGTATTCTTCATTACAAAAAACTGCTTTAGGAACCCGAGACCAGATGACACTGTTCAGGGATTCGCTAGGATTCTGCGTGCCCCCGTGCAGACACTTACGCAGCAGATGCTCTTGAGAGAGATCCCTGAAAATAGGCTTTATTTCATCCATAACAATTGGAGGCAGATGGGTGTGGTCCTTATGATTGTATGGTTTTTCCTCAGCTATAGCTTTCTTGAATTTGCACCATGTATCAGGTCCATTGGGGCATAGTGCATGAGCAGGTTCAGCGTTAGATGAAACAAGATGAAAGTAAGTCGCCCAGACTGCTGCTTTCATTTTCTGCAAACTATCTGTATTCCTCATAATTGCCAGACCATAATATGTCTGTATTTCATCTATAACAGAGTTAGTCAAGCGACCACGGCCTCCTATCTTTTTACCATCGGAAAGATCTTTTTTCCCTATTTTAGTCTTTAGAGTTCGGAGCCTGGTGCCCATACGTTTTCTAACATGAGCTATACACTCTAACTTTTCTGTTACATACTCTGGGCCATAAGGGGCTTCCTTTTGAATGGTTGGGAATGCAGCACTGTCGCCGTCACCTAAGTAATATCTGTATTTGATACCCCTAGTAGCCTCTGATTTCCTGAACATGTCAACAACACCGGCCACCTCCATTCCACCACTTGTCCCGGCATAGTTAGCAGCACAATTACCTTCATGTTGTTGATTTAGTCTGTTTTTGCACCTACAAAATCTGCTAAATACCCTAACATCTACTACTTTCCCGGTATTAGCGGCAATAGCAGTAATAACACCGTTGTGTGAGACATGGCCGCGGTGCTGCCAGGTTCCGTCAAAAATACCAGTTTATATTCATATCGCCATCATTTTCAACCACAGCTTCTGTGGCTGCTTGTTTCATTTCTTCTTCACAAATTTCTTTTGCTGTTGCTGCAAGGGGTTTGTCGTATACCTTGAAAGAAGGAGGCTTTGGTAAGTTCATAACTGAACAAAATGTCTTCGCTGCCTGCTCCCCCTTCCCAATACAGCGAAAAGCATAAACTGCTCGAACATTTACTTCTGATCTACGGTTTTCCTAATTTTTCACTGTTACTAGATGATACAGAAAATCCACACTCATTACACTTTATTTCAATTGTCACAGATAGGCCTACTCTGTTACTTGTTTGAAGTGAAAGTGAACCATTGCATTGAGAGCAAACCGCTATGTCTAAAAGCAACTTCTCAAAACTCAGCAAGTTTACAATATCATTACTACAATTGTTACTCATACTTATGTATTGCTCATACTCATCTAAACTACTAACTAACTTTTTTCCCTGATGTGCTCTGTTTATTTAGATTACAATCATCACTTGGTCCAGGAGTAGGCGTAAGTTCAGTGACATTGGAGCTAACACTAGGCCTAGCAGAAGTATCACCACCACTTCCATTGTTTGTCTTCCAAGCTGGTACCCCACTGAATAAACTTTTACGTTTTTTAAATGTCTTACTAGGTACGCGAGGCATTTCGAATAAAAATATAAACTACAACCACTTTCAATAACTTTGGTAACAAAATTTCACCATTGAAGCATAAACAATCACTGTCACAACATTACAAACACAAACATAACCAACAAGTCAGACAAACAATAAAACAGAACATCTGACTGACACAACCAAAGTGTATCACGTGATGAAGTGTTGCCAACACAGCTATAATAACAAAAAAAATCTTTCGTAACAGTTTTAGAGTGAGTACTATATTGAAGCCCAGTCGGCGTGGTGGAGCCACGAAAAAACTACGGTGCATACTGTAATAAAATGTCTCATAAAAAAAAATAAATATAATAATAATAACAGTAATTTTGGTATCAAATTAAAGCTAAAAAGTAGAGGAATTTAGATAGCTAAAAATCTATAAATCGATAATTTTGACGAAAATTCGTTCCGACCCCCCTTAAGTGGTTTACTAGGAAACGTAAATTATTCTTTGGAAAATTATTTTATTCAGTTTTAATCTTATTGTAGTATTTATTATATATTAAACGCCTTCTACTAAATCTCAGCAAACTAATAGTTACACACTAAAGTACCAACACAATTAAAAAGATATCGAAACTAACAAAACATTAAGTGGTTTCCTAGGAAAAGTAAATTATATTTGGAAAATTATTTTATTTTAATTTTAGTCACATTGTACTATTTTATGTCATATTAAAAGCCTTTTACTAAATCTCAGCAAACTAATAGTAACATACTATAGTTAATACAAATCAAAAGATATCGAAAATAACAAAACATTAGGAAACGTAAATTATTTTTTGGAAAAATTATTTTACTCAGCTTTAGTCCCATTGTACTATTTATAATATTATAAGCGTCGTCTTCAACTAAATCTCAGCTAACTAATAGTAACACACAATAGTTAATACAAATCAAAAGATATCGAAAAATAACAAAACATTAAGTTGGTTCCTAGGAAACGTAATCTATTATTTGGAAAAAATTTTATTTAGTTTTTGTCACATTGTATTATTTATTATATATTAAACGCCTTCTACTAAATCTCAGCTACCTAATAGTAACACACTATAGTTAATACAAATCAAAAGATATCGAAATTAACGAAACATTATGTGGTTTAATAGGAAACGTAAATTATTCTTTGGAAAATTATTATATTTAGTTTTAGTCACATTGTACTATTTATTATATATTAACGCCTTCTAATAAATCTTATTAAACTAATAGTAACACATAATAGTACCAACACAATTCAAAAATATCGAAAATAACAAAACATTAAGTGTTTTCCTAGGAAACGTAAATTATTTTTTAAAATTTTTTTTTATTTAGTTTTAGTCTTATTGTACTATTTATGTCATATTAAAAGCCTTCTACTAAATCTCAGCAAACTAATAGTAACACACTATAGTTAATACAAATCAAAAGATATCGAAACTAACAAAACATTAAGTGGTTTTCCTAGGAAACGTAAAATTATTCTTTGGAAAATTATTTTATTCAGTTTTAGTCCACATTGTACTATTTTATGATATATTAAACGCCTTCTACTAAATCTCAGCTACCTAATAGTAACACACTATAGTTAATACAAATCAAAAGATATCGAAACTAACAAAACATTAAGTGGTTTCCTAGGAAACGTAAATTATTCTTTGGAAAATTATTTTATTCAGTTTTAGTCACATTGTACTATTTATGTATATTAAACGCCTTCTACTAAATCTCAGCAAACTAATAGTAACACACTATAGTTAATACAAATCAAAAGATATCGAAACTAACAAAACATTAAGTGGTTTCCTAGGAAACGTAAATTATTCTTTGGAAATTTATTTTATTCAGTTTTAGTCACATTGTACTATTTATGATATATTAAACGCCTTCTACTAAATCTCAGCAAACTAATAGTAACACACTATAGTTAATACAAATCAAAAGATATCGAAAACTAACAAAAACATTATGTGGTTTCCTAGGAAAACGTAAATTATTCTTTGGAAAATTATTTTATTTAGTTTTAGTCACATTGTACTATTTATGTATATTAAACGCCTTCTACTAAATCTCAGCAAACTAATAGTAACACACTATAGTTAATACAAATCAAAAGATATCGAAACTAACAAAACATTAAGTGGTTTCCTAGGAAACGTAAATTATTCTGTTGGAAAATTATTTTATTTAATTTTAGTCACATTTGTACTATTTATGTCATATATTACAAGCCTTTTACTAAATCTCAGCAAACTAACAGTAACACACTATAGTAAATACAAATCAAAAGATATCGAAACTAACAAAACATTAAGTGGTTTCCTAGGAAACGTAAATTATTTCTTTGGAAAATTATTTTATTCAGTTTAAGTCACAATTGTACTATATATGATATATTAAAACGCCTTCTACTAAAATCTCAGCTAATTAATAGTAACACACTATAGTTAATACAAATCAAAAGATATCAAAACTAACAAAACATTAAGTTGGTTTCCTAGGAAACGTAAATTATTACTTTGGAAAAGTATTTATTTTAGTTTTTGTCACATTGTATTATTTATTATATATTAAACGCCTTCTACTAAATCTCAGCTACCTAATATTAAACACACTATAGTTAATACAAATCAAAATATATCGAAATTAACAAAACATTAAGTGGTTTAATTGGAAACGTAAATTATTCTTTGGAAAATTATTATATTTAGTTTTAGTCTTATTGTACTATTTATTATATATTACCGCCTTCTAATAAATCTCATTAAACTAATAGTAACACATTATAGTCCCAACACAATTTAAAAGATATCGAAAATAACAAAATATTAAGTGTTTTCCTAGGAAACGTAAATTATTTTTTTAAATTTTTTTTTATTTAGTTTTATTAGACACATTGTACTATTTATGTGATATTAAAAGCCTTTTACTAAATCTCAGCAAAGTAATAGTAACATACTATAGTTTAATACAAATTAAAAGATATCGAAAATAACAAAACATTATGTGATTTCCTAGGAAACGTAAATTATTTTTTTGGAAAATAATTTTACTCAGCTTTAGTCCCATTGTTACTATTTATAATATTATAAGCGTCTTCAACTAAATCTCAGCTAACTAATAGTAACACACAATAGTTAATACAAATCAAAAGATATCGAAAAATAACAAAACATTAAGTTGTTTCCTAGGAAACGTAAATATTTATTTTGGAAAAGTAGTTTATTCAGTTTTAGTCACATTGTATTATTTATTATATATTAAACGCCTTCTACTAAATCTCAGCTACCTAATAGTAAACACACTATAGTTAATACAAATCAAAAGATATCGAAATTAACGAAACATTAAGTGGTTTCCTAGGAAACGTAAATTATTCTTTGGAAAATTATTATAATTAGTTTTTAGTCTTATTGTACTATTTATGTCATATTAATTAACGCCTTTCTAAAAAAATCTCAGCATTAAACTAATAGTAACACATTATAGTTACCAATACAAAATTCAAAAGATATCGAAAATAACAAAACATTAAGTGGGTTTCCTAGGAAACGTAAATTATTTTTTGGAAAAAATTTTTTTTATTCGTTTTTAGTCACATTGTACTATTTATTATATATTAAACGCCTTCTACTAAAACTCAGCAAACTAATAGTAACACACTATAGTTACCACACAAATTCAAAAGATATCGAAAAATAACAAAACATTAAGTGGTTTCCTAAGGAAAACGTAAATTATTATTTTGGAAAATTATTTTATTTAGTTTTAGTCACAATTTGTACTATTTATGATATATTAAACGCCTTCTACTAAAATCTCAGCATACCTAATAGTAACACACTATAGTTAATACAAATCAAAAAGATATCGAAACTAACCAAAAAACATTTAAGTGGTTTCCCTAGGAAACGTTAAATTATTCTTTGGAAAATTATTTTATTTAGTTTTAGTCACTTTGTACTATTTATGTATATATTAAAACTTTCTACTAAATCTCAGCAAACTAATAGTAACATACTATAGTTTAATACAATTCAAAAGATATCGAAAAAACAAAACATAAAGTGGTTTCCTAGGAAACGTAAATTATTTTTTTGAAAAATTATTTTATCAGTTTTAGTCACATTGTACTATTTATAATATTAACAAGCCTTCTACTAAATCTTAGCAACCTAATAGTAACACACCAAATAGTAATACAAATCAAAAGATATCGAAGCTAACAACAAACATTAAGTGGTTTCCTAGGAAACGTAAATTATTTCTTTGGAAAATTATTTTATTTAGTTTTAGTCACATTGTACTATTTATTTATGATAAATATAAAACGCCTTCTACTAAATCTCAGCTAAACTAATAGTAACACACTATAGTTAATACTAATCAAAAGATATAGCGAAACTAACAAAACATTAAGTGGTTTCTAGGAAACGTAAATTATTTTTTTGGAAAATTATTTTATTTCAGTTTTAGTCACATTGTACTAATTTATGTAATATATTTAAACGCCTAATTCTAAATCTCAGCAAACTAATAGTTAACACACTATAGTTAATGCAAATCAAAAGATATCGAATCTAACAAAACATTAAGTGGTTTCCTAGGAAACGTTAAATTATTCTTTGGAAATTTATAATTTTATTCAGTTTTAGTCACATTTGTAACTATTTATTATAAATTGAAACGCCTTCTACTAAATCTCAGCTACCTAATAGTAACACACTATAGTTAATACACAATCAAAAGATATCGAAACTAACAAAACATTAAGTGGTTTACTAGGAAACGTAAATTATTCTTTGGAAAATTATTTTATTTAGTTTTAGTCTTATTGTACTATTTATTATATATTAAACGGCCTTCTACTAAATTCTCAGCAAACTAATAGTAACACACTATAGTACCAACACAATCAAAAGATATCGAAACTAACAATAAACATTAAGTGGTTTCCTAGGAAACGTAAATTTATTTTTGGGAAAATTATATTTATTTAGTTTTAGTCACATTGTACTATTTATGTCATTATATTAAACGCTTTCCTACTAAATCTCAGCAACCTAATAGTAATACACTATAGTTAATACAAATCAAAAGATATCGAATACTAACAAAACATTAAGTGATTTCCTAGGAAACGTAAATTATTTTTTGGAAAATTATTTTACTCAGTTTTAGTCCCATTGTACTATTTATTATATATTAAACGCCTTCTACTAAATCTCAGCTACCTAATAGTAACACACTATTATAGTTAATACAAATCAAAAGATATCGAATCCAAACAAAACATTAAGTGGTTTTCCTAGGAAACGTAAATTATTTTTTTGGAAAAAAATTATTTTATTCAGTTATTAAGTCACATTGTACTATTTATTATATATTTAAAAAAGCCTTTAACTACTAATCTCAGCAAACTAATAGTAACACTCTATAGTTAATTACAAATCAAAAGATATCGAAATTAACAAAACATTATGTGGTTTCCTAGGAAACGTAAATTATTCTTTGGAAAAAATAATTTTTACTCAGCTTTTAGTCCCATTGTACTATTTATTATGTTAATATTAAGCGCCTTCAACTAAATCTCAGTAAACTAATAGTAACAACACAATTTAGTTAACCATACACAATCAAAAGATATCGAAAATAAACAAAAACATTCAAAGTGTGTTTCCTAGGAAACGTAAATTATTTTTTGGAAAATTTTTTTATTTAGTTTTAGTCACATTGTACTATTTATTTATATATTAAAAGCCTTCTACTAAATCTCAGCTACCTAATAGTAACACACTATAGTTTAATACAAATCAAAAGATATCGAAACTAACAAATATAAGTGGTTTCCTAGGAAACGTAAATTATTCTTTGGAAAGTATTATTATAATTAGTTTTAGTCACATTGTACTATTTATTATATATTAAACGCCTTCTACTAAATCTCTCAGCTTAAATAATAGTAAACACACTATAGTTACCAATACAAATCAAAAGATATCGAAAAATAACAAAACATTAAGTGGTTTCCTAGGAAAACGTAAATTATTCTTTGGAAAATTATTTTTTTATTTAGTTGTCTTAGTCTTATTGTACTATTTTATTATAATATTTATATAAACGCCTTCTACTAAATCTCAGCAAACTAATAGTAACACACTATAGTACCAACACAATTCAAAAGATATCGGAAGAATAACAAATCATTAAGTGGTTTCCTAGGAAACGTAAATTATTATTGGAAAAGTATTTTATAATTTAGTTTTTAGTCCATTGTACTATTTATGTAATATATTAAACGCCTTCTACCTAAATCTCAGCTACCTAACTAATAGTAACCACACTATAGTTAATACAAATCAAAAGATATCGAAACTAAACAAAACATTAAGTGGTTTACTAGGAGAAAACGTAAATTATTTTTGGGAAAAATTTATTTTATTCAGTTTTATGTCTTATTGTACTATATTTATGAGTAAAGTGAACGCTTTATAAGCCTTGTACTAAATCTCAGCAAACACTAATAATAGTAACAACACAACTTCAGTACCAATTACAAATCAAAAGATATCGAAAACTAACAAAACATTAATGTGGTTTCCTAGACAAACGTAAATTATTCTTTGGAAAATTATTTTTAATTTAGTTTTAGTCCCATTGTACTATTTATGTAATATTAAAACGCCTTCCACTAAATCTCAGCAAACTAAATAGTAACACACAATAGTTAATACAAATAAAAGATATCGAAAAACTAACAAAACATTAAGTGGTTTCCTAGGAAACGGAATAAATTATTTTTTGGAAAATTATTTTATTCAGCTTTAGTCACATTGTACTATTTTATGATTAAATTGAACGCCTTCTACTAAGTCTCAAGCTAACTAATAGTAACACACTTTAAGTTTATACAAATCAAAAGATATCAAAAATAACAAAACATTAAGTGGTTTACTAGGAAACGTAAATTATTCTTTGGAAAAATTATTTTATTCGTTTTAGTCACATTGTACTATTTATTATATACTTAACGCCTTCACTAAATCTCAGCAAACTAATAGTTACACACTATAGTACCAATACAATTCAAAAAGATATCGAAATAACAAATTAAGTTGTTTTCCTAGGAAACGTAAATTATTATTTTTGGAAATTATTTTACTCAAGCTTTAGTCACCATTGTACTATTTATAATATTATTAAGCGTTCTTCTACTAAATCTCAGCTAATTATTAGTAACACACCTATAGTTAATACAAATCAAAAGATATCGAAAAAATAACAAAACATTAAGTTGTTTCCTAGGAACGTGTAAATTATTATTTGGAAAATTATTTTATTTAGTTTTAGTCCTCAACATTGAATACTATTTATTATATCCATATACACGCCTTCTCTACTAAATCTCAGCTACCTGAAATAGTAAACCACTATAGTTAATACAAATCAAAAGATATCGAAATTACACAAACATTAAGGGTTATGGAAA
>NW_025782411.1:0-35868 GCF_021130785.1 Homalodisca vitripennis | reverse complement strand
AAAGGGTACCACTTTAGCTTAACTTAAAAATTATCAGGGAATACTCCTTGGGTAATACTTTAAATTTGATCAAGTAAAGCGATGTGGTTTCATAAAAGTGCTTAAAATTGTCCTTGAGGACCTGGTGCCGAAGAAACGCCATCAATGACCCGGGGCAGATGCCTCCACGTAAATTTGTTCATGTGCCGTATTATGTCCCAGTTCTGTCACCGTATGTAACGGTTAAAATGTCGCATCCAGGTCCTATAGTCCCTATTGCCTCACACCACTGGGGTCCCCCTACCCCGGGTTAATTGTATCAAGCTTAACGTTTTGCCAACAGACCAAAATAATTATTGAAATCATTTGCTACTTGAGTAACTTTTATATCGGTTAGTAATGTTTGAATTCTTGTCGTGCAGAAAATTTTTGTATTGGAAATGTGTCCCCTGGTTTGCTATCCTACCCCGCCCAATTATCATTTACTATTCCCCAAAACATTTTAGAGTCCTTCTGTTTTTCCAGTAATTTTAAGAATCGATAATATTCCTCTCTTAGCCTGTTTTAACTGAAGTGCTATAGAGTGCGTTGTCTATAGTTGTGGTAATAATGTTTTTAATGAACAACATTAAAAGGTTGTTTTTTAATTCTTTTTACTTAGCTTATTCCCTCGCGTCATTATTGAACAGAATCAATCCCACAGATATCCAAGTTTTCTGTTAAGATCTAGTAGATATTTTATTTCCTTAACTTGTAGTCGGGCATTCCTCGGATTGATTTCTGTTCTATATCGTTTAAATAAGTGGTGGAACAAGATATTGGACCATCCAAGAACTCAAGTACCGGGTTCCCAGTGGTTGCGTGTCAGAGTTGTCAGCAAGTTAACATTATTCGGTCTACATCCGTAGCTGTATCAGTCCCTGTGTCCTTGATAGTGGCAGTAAGGTCCCGGATTTATTGTCAAAACAGTACTGTAATAATACCTGTGAGAATTGTCCTCAACCCTCACAGCTGCTCTAACTCTACTCATATCTCTATAATCGTAACAAAAATGTGATCGAGACAAGACTGAGTGTTTTCAGTTACTTCTAGTAGGTTTTGTCTACACATTTGCACAAGTCCCCGTCCCTAGTAAACAATTCATGTATTTATCCGTCAGCGCTTCGTTTCTTAAGCAAGTCTATGTTTATGTCTCCTATCCAATACACTGACATTTTGTTTCTAAACGTTCTCAAATAATAATTTTCTAACTTCATTCTATAAAATAAGTGTAACTTGCTTATCAAAAGTTGTGTAAGAGTGCAAGGTATGTTGAACTGTTCTCCTACATAAATAAAATCTCAAACTAATTCGCCAAACACATCCTCCAACGTAATCTGAGTGCCAGTGGCAGTCAATCGCTTGTTTATACATAGAAGAGTATTTGTCCGCGTTCATTCCAGGTTCCGTTGAGCTTATTCTGTCCAAGTAAACTGTCAAAGCCATCCAATGCTCCACCCTCTCCACTCCCATCACTCAGCCAACAACTGTTCCCATAATTAATATAATCCAGATTAAAAGTTCAAATGGCTAAAATAAATCATCAGTTCATCTATGTTTTTTTAATAACTCCTAATATTAGCAGTGATTATATATTTTTAGTATTTATCGTTGAACCATTTGTTGCTACTATAAAAATTATTGAGAAGTTGAAACATCTGGGGATTTGGTATACATGAATTAATTTCAATTAGATCATCACTCTCACCATATCGCTGCCGCCTCCCGTATCGGATCCATAAGCCCACGAATAAGGCCCAACCTGCCCCAGTGAAACAGTAACATATTAAATTTTAATTTAATAGTCATGTTTTATGTTTTTAAAGTTATACCACTTATAATAAGAAAAAGAAGAACTATATTAGGCATAGTTAACCAATACAAAAAAAGTTCTAAAAACATAATAATCCAATTATTAAAAACTCTATAACAAGAAGAATAAGAGGACCTGAAATCGATAAATTTTGTGCGAGCAGTATAGTCTTCCTGCTTAGAGAGCTTCCACTATTACTATTACAATCACTAATGTTTAGTGTATGATAAAAATAATAAACCTTGAAATAAATGATTTAAATCTTAATATTATGTCTAATCTGGTATTTACATAATGTGTGTTTATGGACAATTAATATAAACACACAATAACTGAAAGTTACGAACTAAAATCAAGTATTTAGCTTAAAAGGAGTATTCTACCATATCAATGTACATTAAATGAGCATTCATAATGAAACCTTTTTATCTTTAAAAAGAAAAATTTAACAATATTCGTCAAATATTAAAAATTGTAATGAAAACAAATTAAAATATGCATTCCCTAACTTTATTTATGAAACAAACGATAAAAGAGTCCTATATTTTACTTGCATACGTCATAACGCTAAAACTATAACATTCTTATTTTTAATTGTATGATTAAAAATATATGTTATACTTTTATCAATTTAAAACTAGCCCCCTTAACAATTTTGATGTTGAGTTTTATATTCATTACTATACTTAAGTTCCTTCCGTTCTTGTGGTCATCCACACACATACACGACACACACACCAAGCACACATGTGTGCATATGCAAGCATGCCAACTACATACATTACATACTCATACATAATTTCATCATAAAAACTTGATGGGGCTCAGGGCAATAATCCTCAAAATGAATGATTTTCCTTACATTATTACATGCAAAAATAAAGAAAAACTTAAAACTAATGCTGATGTTTTATAATACCCATATTAAAACATTGTTTACCTATGTATGTAAATTAGAAATAACAAAAATATTTGTACTGAAACTTGAAAATAAAACTATATTACTTTACTTTAACAAATCAAATACAAGTACGTTACTTACGAAAATAAAATAATGATCTTCAAAATTAACGAGATTCTGTAATGAAGGTGTTAAGATCAAGGGTTGTCACTCTCTTAGCGTTATCACCTTCCGGCGCTTCACAAGAACTTTTCTGTTGATGTAAACCAGCAAAATAACAGTTCCCTTTCACGTAAAAGTCTCCTGGCCTTTCCCAGTAGCGCTTTGTTCTCAGCCGTTAAGTGTTCATGTAATGTAGACTCTGCTTGGCGGTAACGCAGCTGCGATATCTGTTGACTGTAGGTTGTTCTTCCTTGGAAGTCGCGAACCATTCGTCTCTTACACTTCGAGAAATAAACTGTACTATAATTGGAGGGTGGACCTGCTTTTTTTAATACAGTCTCAATCGATGTGCCACAGAAAATGTCTTCCCTCTTAAATTGCACTCCGAGTTTTGAGGAAACTTTATTTAAAACTTCGTAGATGGCTTCAACTGGTGTAAGAGGTAAACCCTGTATATTGATCCGCATCCAAAACTCGAAGCCGTAGGTCTCGTACCTCTCCGCTCAGTCGGTCCCGTTCATACTCCAACCCGTCGCATCTTGCCTTCAACTTGCACATGTTCTTTCTTCCAAGTTGTTAACTTTGACATTAAGTTCTTTTATTTCATTGCACAGCTTGTTTACAGTTTGTTCAATACGTCCCATTTTTGGGCGTCGACGTTGAAAATAATTTCTGTTTTCATTACATTTAGGGCCTCAAGAATGGATTTTCTATCTTCTCCACATCTTCATTGCTTTGTACGGAGGCTGATTCACTTTTGCAGGTGTCACATTTCCAAAATTTTATTTTAGTTTTTGTAAAATTTTGTAAACCGCACCCACGTGTGTTGCAAGCCGGATGAAACGTAACATTACAGTCCACGCACTTCAGTGTGACCTCGCCGATACGTAACTCTACAACTGCACTTTCCACATTTGGACATATTCGTAAAAAATACACATAAATAATAAAATAGATCTTTACGATGGAGTAACAAAATAAATTTATACAACTTATTAAAATAAAATATTCACTGGCCAAGCATATCTACATTACACTGGACAGGTTATGACCCGTAGTTAGATAAGCGTGGAGGCTAAAGGATAAGAGCTCCTCGCTCATTCGGCAGACAGATAACAACTGTGCGTTGGGTCCATGTAAGAGTCAGTTGCTTTAACACTTATAAAATGTTGCGAAGTACAATTATGCGTATTTATACAAAATGTGTCATAACAAATTTATTTATGAGAGAAATAACATAAAATTTTGTATGGTTGTTCCTTTCTAAATGTACAATATAATAAAATAGCTTCCCACATTAAAATTATTTTTCCTTTTTTAGTTATTTCCAAAAATAAAATAAAAAAATAAAAAAAATGTTATGTAATCTATTTAAAAACATTATTTTTTAAAATTTTACACTACTTAAAACTACATCTATATCTTTTTTTTTTGATAGTATATATCTATACGAGTAATTTGGTGCAACTTTTAGGTCATTTCTCTAATTTTTATGAAATATAAATTTTAATCTAATGAGACTGCAAAATCGCCAATTTTAGCCTGGCACTTTTGACTAGCCACAAGGGGATATGTGATGTGAAAAAATTTTAATACTATAATTTATTTTGGTCCCTGATAGGAAAACTTGTCCGAAAATAGTGGTCTCTGAATAATACCAAAGTACTCAAATAACATATGTTTCACAGGTTAAAGAGTAAGGAAAAAGAACGTTAAACTCGTATTTATATTTATTGATAGTTTTAGAACCTATTGAATTGAATTGAATTGAATTGAATCATAATTTATTTCCAATTTAGGTACATGAAATAGTGTACAAACGAAAACTTAAACTCCTTAAAACATAAACAAAGAGTAACAATGTAAAAATTAAGCAGTAATTATAAGTTATTTAATAATATACAATTAAGGAATCTATTTATATAACTAGTTGTACATTCGTTAGTAGTAACAGTTAATTTATTTTAAGAAGTTGAACTCATTAATAAAAAATATTAGTGACCTAGGAAATAAGCCTACATGGGCCTGTAGAAAGCCTGTGCGTAGGCTCGAGTTGCTGCCATGAAACCGTGGACGGATTGTAGTTTTGCTGTCTTTATTCAATATAAATCATTTGAACTATGTGGTGCGCTCGTCGCGCGCGCCCACACACACACACACACACACACACACACACACACACACACACACACACACACACACTTCATGGAATATTGTACTAATGTCAATCTTAGCGGATAATTAAAAGTATTAAAATTTAGGATGGTGTATTCCCAGAATCAAGAAGAACGACAGAGTATTCACTTATATACAGTTGTTGGTTGAGAGGATTAAAGTGAAGCAGTAAAGTTAAATATATAAATTATACTACGAGCTTACCATGAATCCATTCATAATTGTCGGTAGTGGAGTAACAGGTTAGATAAGGAGGGTTAGATAAGGAGGATTAGATAAGGAGGAGGGGGGGCAACGTTAGAAGTAGTCCCGTCTGTATTCAGCCGTAATAATTGATTCAGCCTCGTCAATACTGATAAGAGACAACCATTCATTTGAACGTTTTTTACACATAAATAACGATGGTGAATCAAAAATGTGGAGGTCAGGAAAATATCGACAAAGATTTTCTAAATAGAAGATGGGATATATAGAAAGAGTTAGTTGATGATATGGATTTACTAATTTGCATTGGGACAAACACCAATATTTCCGTGCATATCGAGTATTATGAGAGTGTGAAGTTGTTGAGAAGATTGTTGTAAAGTTGTTATAAATATGGATGAGGATTGTTTTTATGAAAATTTTACGGATTGACAGAATAGCGGTTTCTTTATATAAGGTATCAGTATGATATCTCCTACTTTTTTTATACCCGGCCTTTAAAATTGCGTTCTGAACCACCTGCAGTGGCTGCAGAAGTGTTTTGTACGCTCCGCCCCAGGCTATTATTCCGAATGAAAACAATGACTGGGCGTAGGCAAAATAGGCAAGTTTAATTTCCTTTTCATTTAATATTTCCCTTAATTGTTTGAATGCAAATATGTATTTCCTTGTTCTTCTCTTCACATATTCAATATGACAAGACCATTTCAAACGTTTATCAAAGATAAACGCCCAGATATTTATAAGACGAGACATTTTCAATACCTTCACAAGAGCAAAATACATTATTATAACTGCCACAACTGTGAACAACCAGTCCGTCCAGGGAATAGTCTGTAGACTCCCTGAGAGAAATGGGCATAAATTTAGTTTTCGAGGTGTTTAGTGAAAGAACATTTTGATCAAACCAATTCTTTAGAACCATAAGGTCATATAGTGCTTTTGAACGAGCATCAACCCAATCGTTGCCCTTAATTAAAATAAGGCTATCATCGGCAAATAAAACAGGTTTGCCGTTCAGATTTAATTTAGAAATATTGTTTATGTAAATCAAAAACAGAATTGGGCCCCAACGTACTCCCCTGGACCACTCCGTAGTCCACAGGAAGCGCATCACTCTCAGTCCCACAGATAGACACGGTCTGTAGCCTATCCGTGAGGTAGCTTGTGAAACCAAGAAAGCGCATTACCATTTACTCCAATATACTCTAATTTAAGGATCAACTTATTTCTATCGATGCTATCAAACGCTTTTCTTAGATCAAGAAATATTAGAATAACACGTAAGTTGTTGGATATTGCGTCATTAATTTGCCTATTGACATCGAACAGAGGCATCAGAAATATTCCTGTCCTCTCTGAAACCATACTGGCAGTCACACAGGATTTGATTATTATAAAGATAATTTACAAGTTGTTCTTTAACCACTCGTTCAAGAATCTTAGAGAATACACTCAAAAGGCTAATTGACGGAAATTATTTTTATCTAAAAAGCTCTCACCTTTATGCAAAGGAATTACTTTTGCAATTTTAAAAATATCTGGAAAAATCCCAGAAGAAAGACTTAAATTAATTAATTGCAGAAGAGGTTTCGAAAATACATGAATGTTATCTCTTAACGTAGTGGCCGAGATACCGTCACGTCCAGGGGCAGATCCCCCGCGCAGTCCAGTCACATGTCGTATTACATCGAGTTCAGTTATAGTGTGTCATTGAATAGTGTGTTCATCGTTATTGAATACTGTCATCTAGTTATTTGGCTGAAATAACCTCGTAAATGACAAACATTTCAAAGTTTGATTTAATTATAAATTGAATGTTAATTTTAGTGTTAAGAAGTAATAACTATATTGTTTAGCTTAGATTGAAGAAAAGTGTTTATAATAAAGTATAAAAAAGTATAGCCTAAAATATAGAAATATAATCTACTGATTCAGTTAATAAATTTAAAAAATTTATTGACATTGAGTTTCATTATTGAAAATAAATAAAATAGTAGGGAAACATATATGTACCTTATGAACAATAAAAAGGTATAGTACAATACAAGCTTTAAAAAAAGTACACCAATATTGAATATTTACTACTGTAAAGTTTTATTCTAGCTCATTTGGAACTTTTTCATTGTGTGGGTATTTCCAGAACCATTGACCCGGGTATAGTGCTGGTTCCTTGCTGCTGTCTTGCAGTAAAAATCTTGTCCGTTTTCTCCCACCTAGGTACTGATCGATTGCTACACACGGCACAATTTTTCTTTCTTCTGTTCCTTTTCATAAGGAATATGTTTTCCATTAAGCCTTTCAATCTTCATCAAAACTAGTAGGTCTCCCTCTTTTTCTCGGATTTTCTTATTCCTCTTACAAGTTTTTTTTTATCAAACTTTTTCTGAAACTGACGCTGTTGTAATGCTCTCATTACAGGGGGCTTGTTGCATTTGTATAAGATAAAGACATAAAGACCACTTCTTGCACCACCACTTAATTGTTTTCCTTGTAAACAAATATGAAGTGATAAAATTATGTACAAGATCGACACCTCCCAACTGTTTTGTTGTACCTGCAGACAACAGAGGTTTCTAAACTACTTCTTCAACTCTGTTTTTGTTCATCTCGACGTCTTCTGTAGATGAATCATAGAGACTACTTATCATAAGAAACTTTTGTCTTTCCACTGTAAGATACTAATCCTATCAACTTTTCCTGTTAACGCATGTGATAGCCCCATTTTACAATTTTCTTCTTTTTCTTTACTTATAGGGTAAGATTAGCATTGTGGCAAGTTTAACACTAGAATAATACCTGTCACAAAACACATGAAATCCTTATAAGCTTCCATGTTGTGTTTTTGAGGCTTTCTAACAATGTTAGCCTGACTCTTGTCATCATCAGTAAATCAGGCTTATTGACAAGAAAATTAGTTGAAGCTGCCCCTCAGTAAGGTTGAAGATTTCAAATTTAAACCGTTTTCTGAATCATTGAGGAGAAAAACTTTAATTCCCCACTTTTGGGGCTTGTCCTTTTTATACTTAAAAATTATCTTTCCTTTGAAGCCTACTGCGCTTTTATTAATACTAATTTTATTTCTAGGACAGTAATACTCTTTAAACTTGTTTTCCAAGTATAAAAACCAAGTTATTCTTCAATTTGCTCTGTATCACCATTGAAATAGTCACTATCGAAGAAATTGTTTACGACACATTTAATATTATAATAAAATGAGTAAATTAATAAAATAACTGTTATTTCACTAGCAGTAAAAGCACTTTGTACTATAAGACGAAACTAATTTAATAGGAAGATAATGTGACTACTGATTTATGTCAGTTGCAAACATCTCTCAATAGAAAGCAGCAGTTGTCAAGTCTATAAGGCCAGAAATTTATTTTGTATTTGAAATAATAGTGACGTAGTACAGTGTGTCATGTGCGTGGCCACCCGACCTGTTGAGTGCTCGCCACACACACATGACACACAGCTGCAACCGAAGTGGGTCATGTGCGTGGCCACCCGACCTGTGAGTGCTCGTCACACACACATGACACACAGCTGCACCGAAGTGGGTCATGTGCGTGGCCACTCAACCTTTTAGTGCTCGCCACACACACGACATACAGCTGCACTGAAGTGGGTCACGTGCATGGCCATCCGAACTGTTGGGCGTTCTTATTATTTCTATTCTTGTGGTAAGGGTTAAATAATAACAGTTCAGTGAGGTTGGGAGAGTTCTACAATGCAAGAGTATGCTTAAATCAAGTCTTGTTACACCTTTAAACATTGACTTCCTCTCTATTATTTTTTTTTATTCTATATGAATAAATTGTCATGTATTAAAATATCATGTGATTTATTTCATGTTGTAAATATTTTAACACTCTACGTGGAAAATTGTATCTGTTCAATTATCTTTACCAATAGTATTTTCTCATACGTTCACATATTTTCACAGGAAGTTGAGGATAATACACAATGATGGAACTGTGGCCTACGAGAATGGAGATGTTACAAATGAGTCTGTGAGCAATCCCGCTACTAACCATTGTCCTTGTGGCTTCAAGCATTGGTGGAAAGGCATAGCCTACGACAACCCACCCCCTAGAGGTAACAGTTTACTACATCAAAAATACTTAGTGAGCACTGAGCAGAAAGGTAAAATGGAGCTACACTTTAAAATTTGCACTTTAACCCTATTTGTTGAAACTATTTCAAGTGATCAAAAATTGAAAGTTAGAATTTTGTTTGTTCTTGCCTTCAACTCAACAGTAAAATTTGCCTTTGGTTGTCTGCAGATCCCTGTGGTGCTCCAGTGGAATGGAGTGACTGTTGCCTGACATTGTTCACTGGTTCCAGTATGAATCCCAGAGGCATTTGAACAGTAATGCTTATCAGATCGCATCTTTTCTGCTGCAAAAACACTTCCCTGGTGTGTCCCATTAACACAATAACAAGTAGTATTAGTGTTAAGCCAGTGTAAGCAAATGATGGTCAAATCTAAATTTGTAAATGTCAAATAAGATTCCAAATCTTAAAAAATCTATTTCGGTTTCTCAAATTTTGAATCTGAATTGGTTTTATTGTTTTTAAAGGCAAAGTTTGTTTTTAATAAAATCATCAGCAAACCAATCTCTGCTATTCTTAAACCTTTGGAAATCGTTTCTGACAGCACAGCTTCCAAAAATCTGCCTTTAAAATGTTAAGTATTAAAAGCCGCTTTAAAACCCCAAAAGTATCAAAGCAAGCTGGTAGCTATGAAATACTTTTTTTAGGAAGAAAAAGGATTGTTAATTTTCTACTGTAAATATTATGTAAATTCTAATTAAGAATTTTATAACATGGGATATCTGTAGGTGAGTTTGGAAGTGAACATCTCCACCACAGTATAGTTCAGCAGATCCTGGACCAAGTCAAGGACCTCCCACCACACTCCAAAATCTCCAGACCCTCCGGTAAGTTATCCTAAAGAAAGCTGTTAGTTCACTTTTTAAAATCAAGGAAAATTACAATTGGCACAATCAAGATACTAATTTGATATAGTATCAAAGATCAAATAAGTCTGTAAAAACAGGTTTTAAAAATTTGGTAATAGATTAAAATCTGTACAAACAAAGAAAAAGTACATTACTTAAAACAGTTTAGTTTTTTATTACATACATGTATTTAATTTATTGATTTTGCTAATTTTTATAATCCAGAAGAAGTGTTTGTTATGCTTTTTCATCATTTTACTACATTTTAATACTCCAGATCTCAAGAATTGTATATTTTAGCCTAGAGGTTTCCCAGAGTGTGAGCAACGGCACCTGCAAACATAACAATATAATATCAACAATTACCATTTGGTCTAATCATGTTTTTTTATTTATCTACCAACCAGATGTTTGTGTATATAATATGATTGACTTAAAAAAATGTCATTTTGATTTCAGTTTATGTGTAAGATTGTTTAATGGGTTGACTCGGAAATAATCTGTACATTAATGGATCCACAGGTTCTAAAAAGATTAGAAACCCCTGTTTAGACCCAAAGTTGAAATATAGGGTTTTTTTTCAATTACAATGCTAGAATTTTAATTTTTAGAAATGTTTATTAGGAGGTGGAGATGGAGAAAGAGGAAGCATGTGGAGGTTCGACATCAGGTGGAAAGTGTTGTGCCGAGAGTTAGTCCAGAGCCAAGGGCTGAGGCTTCGTGCAGTAGTCGCATCACCAAGGCTACCACTACAAAGGTGGAGGAGAGTGGTAGTCTGCGTCCATGTCCTCGCCACATGGCACCTGCCCACGTCCTACATACCGTGTGGGCCCCGGCATGTCAATGCTCTCCACCACCCCTGTCAACCACAATACAGAGGCCATGGAACGCTTTCTGCAATTGATGAGGAGGAAATCCCCCTCCCCACCAGCGCCCGACCTCACCAAGCCCTTCCACTAGTAAGCAGTAATCCAAACACTCCCAGTTTACTCAAGGCTCAACTTACACTGTTTTGCAGTTCATTATGGCTAAGATTGTGGTATATAAGGGATGAGTTTGTATTCCAGAAATTCATGCTTTGGCGCAGTTGAAACAAATTTAAAGTAATGCCTCGCACTAACAACTTTCTAGTGCATGTTTATCACAGTGTTTATGGTCATCATTCAGATTAGTGAGGAGTCTACAAAGGTGTGTATACAAATTTGGTTTTGTTATACCAGACATTTTATTTTAACACTTCTGGTTTAATGTAGTAAATAATTTTTTAAAATTAAATTTTCATTTAGTTTTCCAACTGGTGATTCTGGTAGTAGCGCACAAACAAATTGGATATGATAAGAGTATTTGGAGTAGTGTATACTTCATTATCTGAGTACAGTTATAGAGTATACATCTAGGGTACACTTAGGTTCATTTAAATTAGTGAAATATTCATTCTTTTATTTCTGATTATTTTATGCTTATTGTCCATTAATTCTTCCAAATATGAAAAATGAAGTGGTCCCAATTTCAAGGTTAAAATCTCTGTTATCAAAATAGGGTTCAGATGCTCCCTACCAGTTGGCATATTGTATTCACTTCCACTCCTCTTTTTTTGTGTAACTAAAATCTATATCTTCTTTGTCTGATATGAAGACAAGTTTTTTTTTTTTTTACTCTTCCTAATATGTAAACATTTTTCTATTCCTTATAGAATTGGAATAATATGAAGACAATTAATATAATTTGGACTTGAGCCTTTTATTTTTTTGCACACCAACCCTGCTAGTCACAGAAACGCTTCACAGCACCATCCAATGGCAGACCTAGGGACTACCATTGGCAGGACAGTGCATCACTATTGAATTGTGTAGGCTGGTACTGGTTTTCTAACTTGAGTGAGACTTTTGGGTTCATATTAATGTATCTTTGCTGCTGTCATTGTCAACATGTTTCCTTGATTTTTAATAATGAAAATAACAATTATATCGCTCTTCAATTTTAATTGATCATAAAATTCTTAGTTTTCCTGTTTTTTGTGGACTAAACCATCCATTAAAAAAGCATATAGTCCCCTTCACAACCAGTTTTCCAGGTAGGATCTTCTCTTGCCTTATTCCTTTAAACTAAATAAACAGTAATTTATTATTTGTGGCGTAAATGAAAATATTTTTTACAACAGTTCATTCTTGTAGTCCTTTTGCTGACTACTAGTGTTGATCTTTGAGTTGTGCTGCTACTTCTAGATTTTTTCAGAACAATTTGAATTTAATTTCTCAACTATAAATAAATATTAGAAATTTAATTGCTTGTTGTCTGTGATTGTAAGGTAAACACTTGTTCCTCAACAGCTGTCTGGTCCCCTTAATGTTTGGCTTACTCTGCAGTTATTTTTATAATGAGCTATAATGCATTGTTTACCTGTCCATATATTGTATTATTATTGTTTTTTAATCTCAAGTTATTTCGTATTTATTTTATTTTTGCTATGTAATACTAGAAGACTAAAAATGAATTAAAAAATTGACAGTTTTATGATGAAATTATTAAATTTCTAATGAACACCAATTATTAATATTTTTAACTAATATTTTGTTTGAAATTTAGAAAAAATCATTTTTCAACCAGTTTCACCTAAATGATGCTAACTAAATTACTAGGCAAGCAAAACAGATTTTTATGATATTTGGAAGTTTTCATATAAAACATGTTTTAGAATAAATAAATAAATTCATTTTTTTTAAGATTAATTTTGTTTTTAATTTCAATTCAAAATATTTAACTTTTTGTAACAAAGTTTTTTCTTTTAATAAATAAATACATGTGTTAGAATTAATATGTTGGTTTGATTTATATTAATTTATTTTTTAGTCAAATGAGAAACAATAAAGCACAAGGCCCTTCAAGAGTGATATAGGTGTTTAGGTAAGAACAAGTGAAATATGCAGCCCTTACCTAAACATTAAATTGATATGACAGAAAAAAAAGGTTCAAGATATTTGAGTATGAAACGTAAATGTTTTAGATTTCTATAAACACGTGTACTGGAGTATATGTAACATCTGAACTTTAGGAAACTTTTGAATTTTGGTTAATATTTTTCCTTTTGACCCTGTAGCCAAAACAATTCTGTATTTAAAATTGTACATACACACACACACACATATATATATACAATTTATATGTGATGTCTGTATATATATATATATATATATATATATATATATATATATATATATATTTGTTATATTTGGTGAGTGGGATGTGAGAGAAGAACAGGAAGAGTTTTTTCAGTAGGAAGCATTTTGAGTCAACTCAGTACGGGAAATAAAATAACAATAAATCCTTTAAAAATGTGTTGGAATCAAAATGTTGGTTTAATTCAAATTGATTCAGTTTTTAATTAAATAAAAATAATATAGCACCTAGCCTTCAAGAATTAAATATGTTTTGGGATGAAATAGTGATATGCAGTTTTACTACCTAAATTGATGTGACAGAAAAACAGGATACATTAGAATGGGAGTATAAAAGGTAAATTGTGTGAAAGAAAAACCAGGAGAATTGTTGGGAGTTGGGATCAGTGGATTAAATTCCGTGTGGGATTGTCCTCGATGGAAAATCGGCTGAACATTAATAAGCGCCACCACATTTCTGTCAGTCACTACTTTTACCTAGGCCAGAGCAGATCTTCCTGTGACAGGACACTACCTCCAGGTACTCTTGGATCGTGCAGTTCACCTATCTTACATTTAATTTGCTTACCTAGGGGGCTTTCCTAGCACTGGTTAGGTGCAAACAGGGAGACCTTAACCCATTGACATGGACAGACCGTCATGTGGATTTATCTGGTGGCCAATTCTTAAACTATTTACTCTTTTATTTTCTGTTTTATTCTTCTAACGCTTTTTTAGACTATTATTTGGAAGTAAGCTAGAAACCTATGGTACTTTGTGGAAGTAAACAGTTGGAGGCAGACGTCCTGGTATAACTTACAATTTTTGCTGTCATTACTTCCATAGTTAAAAATTCTATAACATCGTTTTCTGTCAGCTTCTTCAATATCTGACTGTTTGCTTACAGCCTGAACAAAATATATTTGCAACAGCAAATTATCTGTAATTCTTAAAGAACTTTGGTAATACAAGTTTGCAGATGTGATATGCTTTTGGCATGTCCCTTGCATGTCTATATTAAACAATATAAATTGTTACAAGCTTCTTAATTATACTAAAATTATGTATGCCATTTACAGTTCTGTAGACCTTACTCTCTAGATTTTATTAGAGCAATCTAGGGCATGTCATGGAAGATATTCTTCCCAAAAACAGTGCAGATATAGCGGCTAACATTCTCCTCAGGAGGGTTCACTTCCAGCTAGCTTATATATTCCAGTTGAACCTACATTGGCTACAAAAAAAAAAAACCAATGTGTCACTTTTTATTTGGGCAACCCTATAAATAGCCAGGAGCAGAACCGCAAATGTCAAGATATTGGGTTAAAAGAATAGATTTATTTGTCTAGGCCTATTGCAGTGGATGACTGTTGGAGTGGGTGGAGCTCCTTTTGTGTTAACGGCTGCTGCTAGCCCTAGACATGAGGCTTTTGGGAATAAGAACTGGATTTAACTCTCCCTACCCAGTTTGGCTGGAACATTGCTAGCTTCTTGACCTCTTCCAAAGGTACCTGAGATACAGAGCCTGCTATCACTCCTAATGGGTTTTCGAAACGATGAGGTTTCTACCACCAACCTTACTCAACATGAAAATCTGTGTGTTACTCCAGAGCATAAAGGTCCTTTAAGGACTAAAATGCAATTAGGAGTTTCTTTAGTCCCTTTTATTACATGAAAAAAAACATTATCTGCTACCAGGAAACTGTGTAGTCTTTTCATCAACTTTTAAAGTTGAGTGACTTCCTGATAGCATTACTTTCAAATCGTATTACTTCTGAGTAGGAATGAAGAAAGCTTCAGATTGTGAAGAAACTCAGCATGATGTTTTGACTAGAAATTATGATGCATGTTAAGTTAGCTCTATTTTTTGCAGTGGACATTAGTAAACATCTAGAACCTCCTTGAACAATAGCCTTGCATAATCCTTAAAATAATTGCATCAATCCTAGGATTGGAGTCGTAGTTCACCAAGTATTATATCATTTCAAGTATTGTGTTTGCTTCAACAGCCAATCATTTGTTTACTTACATTGCATTTTTCCTCATTGCACTGCAGAACAGTATTCTTCAAAATTGAGCGTACTCTTTCAGGTCTATCTACTGTACACGGTTCAGTGAGTGAACTCATGGCACATAAATTGATGCACTAAAATGGTTATTGGCATTAGAAGTTACAGTCTAAATTATCACACCAAAGATTGAAATGAGTAAGTATTGTATTGTGGAGCCCAGAGTGTTATACAGGAATTGCCTTCGCGTATTTCTTAGCATTTTATTTATTTCAGCATTATAATGTTTTTCATGAAACTTTACCAAACGCCACTTACTTTTCTCCATCAACTTCTGTAGGATATAACCAATTAAAATGGTTGAACATAAATTATTTACAGCCTGGTTATAACTATACTGTTAGCAGCTGTTTTATTACATTCACTATGTGTTTTTTTAAAATATTTTATTGTTGCAAAAGAAAACTTTTTTTTTGTAACAGAGGGCCTGGTTTTCCTAGGCCTGGTAGTTGCTTCTCAGCCATCCGGCTTATTGTGCACCCTCTGCCAGGTTTAAGCTGTATCAAAGGATGGCTGAGAAGCAACTACCAGGCCTAGGAAACCAGGCCCTCTGTTACAAAAAAAAAGTTTTCTTTTTGCAACAATAAAATATTTTAAAAAAAAACACATAGTGAATGTAATAAAACAGCTGCTAACAGTATAGTTATATAACCAGCTGTAATAATTTATGTTCAACCATTTTAATTGGTTATATCCTACAGAAGTTGATGGAGAAAAGTAAGTGGCGTTTGGTAAAGTTTCATGAAAAACATTATAATGCTGAAATAAATAAAATGCTAAGAAATACGCGAAGGCAATTCCTGTATAACACTCTGGGCTCCACAATACAATACTTTACTCATTTCAATCTTTGGTGTGATAATTTAGACTGTAACTTCTAATGCCAATAACCATTTTAGTGCATCAATTTATGTGCCATGAGTTCACTCACTGAACCGTGTACAGTAGATAGACCTGAAAGAGTACGCTCAATTTTGAAGAATACTGTTCTGCAGTGCAATGAGGAAAAATGCAATGTAAGTAAACAAATGATTGGCTGTTGAAGCAAACACAATACTTGAAATGATATAATACTTGGTGAACTACGACTCCAATCCTAGGATTGATGCAATTATTTTAAGGATTATGCAAGGCTATTGTTCAAGGAGGTTCTAGATGTTTACTATGTCCACTGCAAAAAAATAGAGCTAACTTAACATGCATCATAATTTCTAGTCCAAAACATCATGCTGAGTTTCTTCACAATCTGAAGCTTTCTTCATCCTACTCAGAAGTAATACGATTTGAAAGTAATGCTATCAGGAAGTCACTCAACTTTAAAAGTTGATGAAAAGACTACACAGTTCCTGGTAGCAGATAATGTTTTTTTCATGTAATAAAAGGGACTAAAGAAACTCCTAATTGCATTTAGTCCTTAAAGGACCTTTATGCTCTGGAGTAACACACAGATTTTCATGTTGAGTAAGGTTGGTGGTAGAAACCTCATCGTTTCGAAAACCCATTAGGAGTGATAGCAGGCTCTGTATCTCAGGTACCTTTGGAAGAGGTCAAGAAGCTAGCAATGTTCCAGCCAAACTGGGTAGGGAGAGTTAAATCCAGTTCTTATTCCCAAAAGCCTCATGTCTAGGCTAGCAGCAGCCGTTAACACAAAAGGAGCTCCACCCACTCCAACAGTCATCCCCTGCAATAGGCTAGACAAATAAATCTATTCTTTTAACCCAATATCTTGACATTTGCGGTTCTGCTCCTGGCTATTTATAGGGTTGCCCAAATAAAAGTGACACATTGGTTTTTTTTTGTAGCCAATGTAGGTTCAACTGGAATATATAAGCTAGCTGGAAGTGAACCCTCCTGAGGAGAATGTTAGCCGCTATATCTGCACTGTTTTGGGAAGAATATCTTCCATGACATGCCCTAGATTGCTCTAATAAATCTAGAGAGTAAGGTCTACAGAACTGTAAATGGCATACATAATTTTAGTATAATTAAGAAGCTTGTAACAATTTATATTGTTTAATATAGACATGCAAGGGACATGCCAAAGCATATCACATCTGCAAACTTGTATTACCAAAGTTCTTTAAGAATTACAGATAATTTGCTGTTGCAAATATATTTTGTTCAGGCTGTAAGCAACAGTCAGATATTGAAGAAGCTGACAGAAAACGATGTTATAGATTTTTAACTATGGAAGTAATGACAGCAAAATTGTAAGTTATACCAGGACGTCTGCCTCCAACTGTTACTTCCACAAAGTACCATAGGTTTCTAGCTTACTTCCAAATAATAGTCTAAAAAAGCGTAGAAGAATAAAACAGAAAATAAAAGAGTAAATAGTTTAAGAATTGGCCACCAGATAAATCCACATGACGGTCTCTGTCCATGTCAATGGGTTAAGGTCTCCCTGTTTGCACCTAACCAGTGCTAGGAAAGCCCCCTAGGTAAGCAAATTAAATGTAAGATAGGTGAACTGCACGATCCAAGAGTACCTGGAGGTGGTGTCCTGTCACAGGAAGATCTGCTCTGGCCTAGGTAAAAGTAGTGACTGACAGAAATGTGGTGGCGCTTATTAATGTTCAGCAGATTTTCCATCGAGACAATCCCACACGGAATTTAATCCACTGATCCCAACTCCCAACAATTCTCCTGGTTTTTCTTTCACACAATTTACCTTTTATACTCCCATTCTAATGATCCTGTTTTTCTGTCACATCAATTTAGGTAGTAAAACTGCATATCACTATTTCATCCCAAAACATATTTAATTCTTGAAGGCTAGGTGCTATATTATTTTTATTTAATTAAAAACTGAATCAATTTGAATTAAACCAACATTTTGATTCCAACACATTTTTAAAGGATTTATTGTTATTTATTTCCCGTACTGAGTTGACTCAAAATGCTTCCTACTGAAAAACTCTTCCTGTTCTTCTCTCACATCCCACTCACCAAATATAACAAATATATATATATATATATATATATATATATATATATATATATATATATATATATATATATATATATACAGACATCACATATAAATTGTATATATATATGTGTGTGTGTGTGTATGTACAATTTTAAATACAGAATTGTTTTGGCTTCAGGGGGTCAAAAGGAAAAATATTAACCAAAATTCAAAAAGTTTCCTTAAGTTCAGATGTTACATATACTCCAGTACACGTGTTTATAGAAATCTAAAACATTTACGTTTCATACTCAAATATCTTGAACCTTTTTTTTCTGTCATATCAATTTAATGTTTAGGTAAGGCTGCATATTTCACTTGTTCTTACCTAAACACCTATATCACTCTTGAAGGCTTGTGCTTTATTGTTTCTCATTTGACTAAAAAATAAATTAATATAAATCAAACCAACATATTAATTCTAACACATGTATTTATTTATTAAAAGAAAAAACTTTGTTACAAAAAGTTAAATATTTTGAATTGAAATTAAAACAAAATTAATCTTAAAAAAAAATGAATTTATTTATTTATTCTAAAACATGTTTTATATGAAAACTTCCAAATATCATAAAAATCTGTTTTGCTTGCCTAGTAATTTAGTTAGCATCATTTAGGTGAAACTGGTTGGAAAAATGATTTTTTCTAAATTTCAAACAAAATATTAGTTAAAAATATTAATATTGGTGTTCATTAGAAATTTAATAATTTCATCATAAACTGTCAATTTTTTAATTCATTTTAGTCTTCTAGTATTACATAGCAAAAATAAAATAAATACGAAATAACTTGAGATTAAAAAACAATAATAATACAATATATGACAGGTAAACAATGCATATAGCTCATTATAAAAATAACTGCAGAGTAAGCCAAACATTAAGGGGACCAGACAGCTGTTGAGGAACAAGTGTTTACCTTACAATCACAGACAACAAGCAATTAAATTTCTAATATTTATTTATAGTTGAGAAATTAATTCAAATTGTTCTGAAAAAATCTAGAAGTAGCAGCACACCTCAAAGATCAACACTAGTAGTCAGCAAAAGGACTACAAGAATGAACTGTTGTAAAAATATTTTCATTTACGCCACAAATAATAAATTACTGTTTGATTGATAGTTTAAAGGAATAAGGCAAGAGAAGATCCTACCTGGAAAACTGGTGTGAAGGACTATATGCTTTTTTAATGGATGGTTTAGTCCAAAAACAGGAAAACTAAGAATTTATGATCAATTAAAATTGAAGAGCGATATAATTGTTATTTTCATTATTAAAAATCAAGGAAACATGTTGACAATGACAGCAGCAAAGATACATTAATATGAACCCAAAAGTCTCACTCAAGTTAGAAAACAGTACCAGTCTACACAATTCAATAGTGATGCACTGTCCTGCCAATGGTAGTCCCTAGGTCTGCCATTGGATGGTGCTGTGAAGCGTTTCTGTGACTAGCAGGGTTGGTGTGCAAAAAAATAAAAGGCTCAAGTCCAAATTATATAATTGTCTTCATATTATTCCAATTCTATAAGAATAGAAAATGTTTACATATTAGGAAGAGTAAAAAAAAAAAAACTTGTCTTCATATCAGACAAAGAAGATATAGATTTTAGTTACACAAAAAAAGAGGAGTGGAAGTGAATACAATATGCCAACTGGTAGGGAGCATCTGAACCCTATTTTGATAACAGAGATTTTAACCTTGAAATTGGGACCACTTCATTTTTCATATTTGGAAGAATTAATGGACAATAAGCATAAAATAATCAGAAATAAAAGAATGAATATTTCACTAATTTAAATGAACCTAAGTGTACCCTAGATGTATACTCTATAACTGTACTCAGATAATGAAGTATACACTACTCCAAATACTCTTATCATATCCAATTTGTTTGTGCGCTAATACCAGAATCACCAGTTGAAAAACTAAATGAAAATTTAATTTTAAAAAATTATTTACTACATTAAACCAGAAGTGTTAAAATAAAATGCTGGTATAACAAAACCAAATTTGTATACACACCTTTGTAGACTCCTCACAATCTGAATGATGACCATAAACACTGTGATAAACATGCACTAGAAAGTTGTTAGTGCGAGGCATTACTTTAAATTTGTTTCAACTGCGCCAAAGCATGAATTTCTGGAATACAAACTCATCCCTTATATACACAATCTTAGCCATAATGAACTGCAAAACAGTGTAAGTTGAGCCTTGAGTAAACTGGGAGTGTTGGATTACTGCTTACTAGTGGAAGGGCTTGGTGAGTCGGGCGCTGGTGGGGAGGGGGATTTCCTCCTCATCAATTGCAGAAAGCGTTCCATGGCCTCTGTATTGTGGTTGACAGGGGTGGTGGAGAGCATTGACATGCCGGGGCCCACACGGTATGTAGGACGTGGGCAGGGTGCCATGTGGCGAGGACATGGACGCAGACTACCACTCTCCTCCACCTTTGTAGTGGTAGCCTTGGTGATGCGACTACTGCACGAAGCCTCAGCCCTTGGCTCTGGACTAACTCTCGGCACAACACTTTCACCTGATGTCGAACCTCCACATGCTTCCTCTTTCTCCATCTCCACCTCCTAATAAACATTTCTAAAAATTAAAATTCTAGCATGTAATTGAAAAAACCCTATATTTCAACTTTGGTCTAAACAGGGTTTCTAATCTTTTTAGACCTGTGGATCCATTAATGTACAGATTATTTCCGAGTCACCCATTAAACAATCTTACACATAAACTGAAATCAAAATGACATTTTTTAAGTCAATCATATTATATACAAACATCTGGTTGGTAGATAAATAAAAAACATGATTAGACCAAATGTAATTGTTGATATTATATTGTTATGTTTGCAGGTGCCGTTGCTCACACTCTGGGAACCTCTAGGCTAAAAATATACAATTCTTGAGATCTGGAGTATTAAAATGTAGTAAAATGATGAAAAAGCATAACAAACACTTCTTCTGGATTATAAAAATTAGCAAAATCAATAAATTAAATACATGTATGTAATAAAAACTAAACTGTTTAGTAATGTACTTTTTCTTTGTTTGTACAGAATTTAATCTATTACCAAATTTTTAAAACCTGTTTTACAGACTTATTTGATCTTTGATACTATATCAAATTAGTATCTTGATTGTGCCAATTGTAATTTTCCTTGATTTTAAAAAGTGAACTAACAGCTTTCTTTAGGATAACTTACCGGAGGGTCTGGAGATTTTGGAGGTGGTGGGAGGTCCTTGACTTGGTCCAGGATCTGCTGAACTATACTGTGGTGGAGATGTTCACTTCCAAACTCACCTACAGATATCCCATGTTATAAAATTCTTAATTAGAATTACATAATATTTACAGTAGAAAATTAACAATCCTTTTTCTTCCTAAAAAAAGTATTTCATAGCTACCAGCTTGCTTTGATACTTTTGGGGTTTTAAAGCGGCTTTTAATACTTAACATTTTAAAGGCAGATTTTTGGAAGCTGTGCTGTCAGACGATTTCCAAAGGTTTAAGAATAGCAGAGATTGGTTTGCTGATGATTTTATTAAAAACAAACTTTGCCTTTAAAAACCAATTCAGATTCAAAATTTGAGAAACCGAAATAGATTTTTTAAGATTTGGAATCTTATTTGACATTTACAAATTTTAGATTTGACCATCATTTGCATACACTGGCTTTAACACTAATACTACTTGTTATGTGTTAATGGACACACCAGGGAAGTGTTTTTGCAGCAGAAAAGATGCGATCTGATAAGCATTACTGTTCAAATGCCTCTGGGATTCATACTGGAACCAGTGAACAATGTCAGCAACAGTCACTCCATTCCACTGGAGCACCACAGGGATCTGCAGACAACCAAAGGCAAATTTTACTGTTGAGTTGAAGGCAAGAACAAACAAAATTCTAACTTTCAATTTTTGATCACTTGAAATAGTTTCAACAAATAGGGTTAAAGTGCAAATTTTAAGTGTAGCTCCATTTTACCTTTCTGCTCAGTGCTCACTAAGTATTTTTGATGTAGTAAACTGTTACCTCTAGGGGTGGGTTGTCGTAGGCTATGCCTTTCCACCAATGCTTGAAGCCACAAGGACAATGGTTAGTAGCGGGATTGCTCACAGACTCATTTGTAACATCTCCATTCTCGTAGGCCACAGTTCCATCATTGTGTATTATCCTCAACTTCCTGTGAAAATATGTGAACGTATGAGAAAATACTATTGGTAAAGATAATTGAACAGATACAATTTTCCACGTAGAGTGTTAAAATATTTACAACATGAAATAAATCACATGATATTTTAATACATGACAATTTATTCATATAGAATAAAAAAAAATAATAGAGAGGAAGTCAATGTTTAAAGGTGGTAACAAGACTTGATTTAAGCATACTCTTGCATTGTAGAACTCTCCCAACCTCACTGAACTGTTATTATTTAACCCTTACCACAAGAATAGAAATAATAAGAACGCCCAACAGTTCGGATGGCCATGCACGTGACCCACTTCAGTGCAGCTGTATGTCGTGTGTGTGGCGAGCACTAAAAGGTTGAGTGGCCACGCACATGACCCACTTCGGTGCAGCTGTGTGTCATGTGTGTGTGACGAGCACTCACAGGTCGGGTGGCCACGCACATGACCCACTTCGGTGCAGCTGTGTGTCATGTGTGTGTGGCGAGCACTCACAGGTCGGGTGGCCACGCACATGACACACTGTACTACGTCACTATTATTTCAAATACAAAATAAATTTCTGGCCTTATAGACTTGACAACTGCTGCTTTCTATTGAGAGATGTTGCAACTACATAAATCAGTAGTCACATTATTTCCTATTAAATTAGTTTCGTCTTATAGTACAAAGTGCTTTTACTGCTAGTGAAATAACAGTTATTTTATTAATTTACTCATTTTATTATAATATTAAATGTGTCGTAAACAATTTCTTCGATAGTGACTATTTCAATGGTGATACAGAGCAAATTGAAGAATAACTTGGTTTTTTATACTTGGAAAACAAGTTTAAAGAGTATTACTGTCCTAGAAATAAAATTAGTATTAATAAAAGCGCAGTAGGCTTCAAAGGAAAGATAATTTTTAAGTATAAAAAGGACAAGCCCCAAAAGTGGGGAATTAAAGTTTTTCTCCTCAATGATTCAGAAAACGGTTAAATTTGAAATCTTCAACCTTACTGAGGGGCAGCTTCAACTAATTTTCTTGTCAATAAGCCTGATTTACTGATGATGACAAGAGTCAGGCTAACATTGTTAGAAAGCCTCAAAAACACACATGGAAGCTTATAAGGATTTCATGTGTTTTGTGACAGGTATTATTCTAGTGTTAAACTTGCCACAATGCTAATTTACCCTTATAAGTAAAGAAAAAGAAGAAAATTGTAAAATGGGGCTATCACTGCTTACAGGAAAGTTGATAGGATTAGTATCTTACAGTGGAAAGACAAAAGTTCTTATGATAAGTAGTCTCTATGATTCATCTACAGAAGACGTGAGATGAACAAAAACAGAGTTGAAGAAGTAGTTTAGAAACCTCTGTTGTCTGCAGGTACAACAAACAGTTGGGAGGTGTCGATCTTGTACATAATTTTATCACTTCATATTTGTTTACAAGGAAAACAATTAAGTGGTGGTGCAAGAAGTGGTCTTTATGTCTTTATCTTATACAAATGCAACAAGCCCCCTGTAATGAGAGCATTACAACAGCTTCAGTTCAGAAAATGTTTGATAAAAAAAAACTTGTAAGAGGAATAAGAAATCCGAGAAAAAGAGGGAGACCTACTAGTTTTGATGAAGATGAAAGGCTTAATGGAAAAACTTCATATTCCTTATGAAAAGGAACAGAAGAAAGAAAAATTGTGCCGTGTGTAGCAATCGATCAGTACCAGGTGGGAGAAAACGGACAAGATTTTACTGCAAGACATGCAGCAAGGAACCAGCACTATACCCGGGTCAATGGTTCTGGAAATACCACACAATGAAAAAGTTCAAATGAGCTAGAATAAAACTTTACAGTAGTAAATATTCAATATTGGTGTACTTTTTTTAAAGCTTGTATTGTACTATACCTTTTTATTGTTCATAAGGTACATATATGTTTCCCTACTATTTTATTTATTTTCAATAATGAAACTCAATGTCAATAAATTTTTTAAATTTATTAACTGAATCAGTAGATTATATTTCTATATTTTAGGCTATACTTTTTTTATACTTTATTATAAACACTTTTCTTCAATCTAAGCTACACAATATAGTTATTACTTCTTAACACTAAAATTAACATTCAATTTATAATTAAATCAAACTTTGAAATGTTTGTCATTTACGAGGTTATTTCAGCCAAATAACTAGATGACAGTATTCAATAGGTTCTAAACTATCAATAAATATAAATACGAGTTTAACGTTCTTTTCCTTACTCTTTAACCTGTGAAACATATGTTATTTGAGTACTTTGGTATTATTCAGAGACCACTATTTTCGGACAAGTTTTCCTATCAGGGACCAAAATAAATTATAGTATTAAAATTTTTTCACATCACATATCCCCTTGTGGCTAGTCAAAAGTGCCAGGCTAAAATTGGCGATTTTGCAGTCTCTTAGATTAAAATTTATATTTCATAAAAATTAGAGAATGACCTAAAAGTTGCACCAAATTACTCGTATAGATATATACTATCAAAAAAAAAAGATATAGATGTAGTTTTAAGTAGTGTAAAATTTAAAAAATAATGTTTTTAATAGATTACATAACATTTTTTTTTATTTTTTTATTTTATTTTTGGAAATAACTAAAAAAGGAAAAATAATTTTAATGTGGGAAGCTATTTTATTATATTGTACATTTAGAAAGGAACAACCATACAAAATTTTATGTTATTTCTCTCATAAATAAATTTGTTATGACACATTTTGTATAAATACGCATAATTGTACTTCGCAACATTTTATAAGTGTTAAAGCAACTGACTCTTACATGGACCCAACGCACAGTTGTTATCTGTCTGCCGATGAGCGAGGAGCTCTTATCTTTAGCCTCCACGCTTATCTAACTACGGGTCATAACCTGTCCAGTGTAATGTAGATATGCTTGGCCAGTGAATATTTTATTTTATAAGTTGTATAAATTTATTTTGTTACTCCATCGTAAAAGATCTATTTTATTATTTATGTGTATTTTTTACGAATATGTCCAAATGTGGAAAGTGCAGTGTAGAGTTACGTATCGGCGAGGTCACACTGAAGTGCGTGGACTGTAATGTTACGTTTCATCCGGCTTGCACACACGTGGGTGCGGTACAAAATTTTACAAAAACTAAAATAAAATTTTGGAAATGTGACACCTGCAAAAGTGAATCAGCCTCCGTACAAAGCAATGAAGATGTGGGAGAAGATAGAAAATCCATTCTTGAGGCCCTAAATGTAATGAAAACAGAAATTATTTTCAACGTCGACGCCAAAATGGGACGTATTGAACAAACTGTAAACAAGCTGTGCAATGAAATAAAAGAACTTAATGTCAAAGTTAACAACTTGGAAGAAGAACAGTGCAAGTTGAAGGCAAGATGCGACGGGTTGGAGTATGAACGGGACCGACTGAGCGGAGAGGTACGAGACCTACGGCTTCGAGTTTTGGATGCGGATCAATATACAGGGTTTACCTCTTACACCAGTTGAAGCCATCTACGAAGTTTTAAATAAAGTTTCCTCAAAACTCGGAGTGCAATTTAAGAGGGAAGACATTTCTGTGGCACATCGATTGAGACTGTATTAAAAAAAGCAGGTCCACCCTCCAATTATAGTACAGTTTATTTCTCGAAGTGTAAGAGACGAATGGTTCGCGACTTCCAAGGAAGAACAACCTACAGTCAACAGATATCGCAGCTGCGTTACCGCCAAGCAGAGTCTACATTAATGAACACTTAACGGCTGAGAACAAAGCGCTACTGGGAAAGGCCAGGAGACTTTTACGTGAAAGGGAACTGTATTTTGCTGGTTACATCAACAGAAAAGTTCTTGTGAAGCGCCGGGAAGGTGATAACGCTAAGAGAGTGACAACCCTTGATCTTAACACCTTCATTACAGAATCTCGTTAATTTTGAAGATCATTATTTTATTTTCGTAAGTAACGTACTTGTATTTGATTTGTTAAAGTAAAGTAATATAGTTTTATTTTCAAGTTTCAGTACAAATATTTTTGTTATTTCTAATTTACATACATAGGTAAACAATGTTTTAATATGGTATAAAACAGCATTAGTTAAGTTTTTCTTTATTTTGCATGTAATAATGAAGGAAAATCATTCTTTTGAGGATTATTGCCCTGAGCCCAATCAAGTTTTATGATGTATGTATGTATGTATGTAGTTGCATGCTTGCATATGCACACATGTGTGCTTGTGTGTGTGTGTGTATGTGTGTGGATACACAAGAACGAACTTAAGTATAGTAATGAATATAAACTCAACAAAAATTGTAAGGGGGCTAGTTTTAATTGATAAAGTACATAATTTTAATCATACATTAAAAATAAGAATGTTATAGTTTAGCGTATGACTATGCAAGTAAAATATAGGACTCTTTTATGTTTGTTTCATAAATAAAGTTAGGAATGCATATTTTAATTTGTTTTCTTTCAATTTTTAATATTTACGAATATTGTTAAATTTTCTTTTTAAGATAAAAGGTTTCATTATGATGCTCATTTAATGTACATTGATATGTAGAATACTCTTAAGCTAAACTTGATTTTAGTTCGTAACTCAGTTGTGTTTATATTAATTGTCATAAACACATATGTAAATACCAGATTAGACATAATATTAAGATTAAATCATTTATTTCAAGGTTTATTATTTTTATCATACACTAAAATAGTGATTGTATAGTAATAGTGAGCTTAGCAGAAGACTATGCGCACAAAATTTATCGATTCAGTTCTTATTCTCTTGTTATAGTGTTTAATAATTGGATTATATGTTTTTAGAACTTTTTTGTATTGGTACTATGCCTATATAGTTCTTCTTTTTCTTATTATAGTGGTATAACTTAAAACATAAACATGACTATTAAATTAAATTTAGTACTGTTCACTGGGCAGGTGGGCTTCGTGGGCTATGGATCCGATAGAGGGCAGCGATAATGATCTAATTGAAATTAATTCATGTATACAAATCCCAGATGTTTCACTTCTCAATAATTTTTATAGTAGCAACAATGGTCACGATAAACTAAAAATATATCACTGTAATATTAGGAGTTATTAAAAAAACATAGATGAACTGATGATTTATTTAAGCCATTTGAACTTTAATCTGGATATATTAATTATGACAGTGTTGGCTGAGTGATGGGGTGGAGAGGGTGAGCATTGATGGCTTTGACATTTACTTGACAGATAAGCAACGGAACCGGAATGACGGGACAATACTTTATGTAAACAAGCGATTGACTGCCACTGGCACGCAGATTACGTTGGAGGATGTGTTTGGAATTAGTTTAGATTTTATTTATTTAGGAGAACAGTTCAACATACTTGCACTTTACACAACTTTTGATAGCAATTTACACTTATTTATAGATGAGTTAGAAAATTATTATTTGAGAACGTTTAGAAACAAAATGTGTGTATTGATAGGAGACATAAACATAGACTTGCTTAAGAACGAAGCGCTGACGGATAAATACATGAATTGTTTACTAGGGACGGGACTTGTGAAATGTGTAGACAAACCTACTAGAGTAACTGAAAACACTCAGTCTTGTCTCGATCACATTTTTGTACGATATAGAGATATGAGTAGAGTTAGAGCAGCTGTGGTTGAGACAATTCTCACAGATTATTACAGTACTGTTTTGACAATAACCGGACCTACTGCCACTATCAAGACACAGACTGATACAGCTACGGATGTAGACCGAATGTTACTTGCTGACAACCTGACACGCACCCACTGGGAACCCGTACTTGAGTTCTTGGAGGTCAATACTTGTTCCACACTATTTAACGATATAGAACAGAAATCAATCGAGAATGCCACAAAGTTAAGTAATAAAATATCTACTAGATCTAAGAAACTTGGATATCTGTGGGATTGATTTGTTCAATAAGAGCGAGGGATAAGCTAAGTAAAAGAATTAAAAAACAACCTTTTAATGTGTCATTAAAACATTATTACCACAACTATAGACAAACTCTAAGCACTTCATTAAAACAGGCTAAGAGAGAATATTATCGTTCTAAAATTACTGAAAACAGAAGACTCTAAAATGTTTTGGGGAATAGTAAATGAATTGGCGGGTAGGATGCAAACCAGGGACACATTTCCAATACAAAATTTTCTGCCGACAAATTCAAACATTACTAACGATAAAATTACTCAAGTAGCAAATGATTTCAATAATTATTTTGCGTCTGTTGGCAAAACGTTAGCTGATACAATTAACCCGGTAGGGGACCCAGTGGTGAGCAATAGGGACTATAGACTGGATGCGACATTTACGTTACATACGGTGACAGAACTGGACATAATACGGCACATGACAAATTTACGTGGAGGCTCTGCCCCGGGTCATGATGGCGTTTCTGCACAGGTCCTCAAGGACAATTTAAGCACTTTTATGAAACCACTGCTTTACTTGATCAATTTAAGTATTACCCAAGGAGTATTCCCTGATAATTTTAAGTTAGCTAAAGTGTACCCTTTGCACAAGTCAAACAGCTTTACTGATAAAAACAACTTCCGTCCGATATCCCTCTTGAGTGTCTTTGTTTAGGTACTGGAGAAGGTAGTTAAGGAACAGCTCATACACTTTTCCCAGGTAAACAATGTACTTTCTCAGTGTCAGTATAGGTTTAGAGACGACAGGAGTATTTCGGATGCATTGTTTGATTTAAATAAAGAATTAAATAATGCAATCTCAGAAAACAAAAAAATCCATGCTAATCTTTTTAGACCTCAAAAAAGCCTTTGACTCTGTTGATAGAAATAAGTTAATGAATAAATTAGAACAATTAGGTGTTAGGGGCATGGCCCTTACTTGGTTCCAAAGTTATTTTACCAATAGAAAACAATATGTCTCAATTTGTAATGTTAGTAGTGATGCAATTAATGTAGACTACGGTATAGTTCAAGGGAGTACACTTGGGCCAATTCTGTTCTTATTATATATAAACAATATTGCCAAGCTAAATTTAAATGGAAAAATAACATTATTTTTTGGATGACACACTTATTTTTCTGAAAGGATATATATGGGCGGATGTGAGACGAGAAGCATTAAGTGATTTAATGTTACTGAAAAAGTGGTTTGATCAGAATGGCCTTTCCTTAAATATAACTAAAACAAAATTTATGCCAAGTACACACCCACGCCTCAACGGAAAAGAAACGAAGCTACATCGGTACGAAGATCTGGAATTCACTACCAGAAGCCCTCAAGAGGATAGACCGACAGCGGTTTAGAAAAGATCTGCGAGCCTGGCTGCAAGACAACCCATTCTACTCCGTCACTGAGTTCTTTAAATGGAGACCACAGAACAACCCTTAGTGTACAACTTTTTGATTCTTGTTGTCTATGTATACAAAATGTATTATTATGTAAATTGACGCAACTACTGATCTTAAAGATCATGTAAATAAAGAGTTTTGACTTTGGCTTTGCCAATCTCTTTGAATCCTCAATCGGATTATGTCTTAGGAAATCTGATCATACATAATTGTGGAGATCATAGTAACAGTACCTGTAATTGCGAAGCAATCAAAAAAATAAACTCATATAAATATCTTGGCGTTATTATACATTTCCGTTTGAAATGGTCAGATCATATTGAATATCTCAAACAAAAGACCTGAAAGTATATCTTTGCCTTTAAGAACCTTAGGGATATTCTTGCTGTTCAAGAAATGAAAATGGTATATTATGCATACGTGCAATCTCTTTTTGCATTTGGGATAATTTCTTGGGGAGCAGCTTATAAATCAAATCTTGATCCTCTGTTTACAGTTCAGAAATCAATTTTGAAAGTAGCTTTTAAAAAATGTCACAGTTTTTCAACATCCATTTTATTTCAAGAAACTAAAATGTTTACAATAAGGCAACTTTTAATAAAATTTCTTTTAATACACATGTTTAAAAATTTAGATGATTTATTTGAAAGAACTCAACACACCCATAACACACGTTTTTCTAGATCAACAGGAATTCTACCACTGCAATTAACTAAATCTTATTCAAACACCAACTCATACTACCTAGCTCACATGCTTTTTATAAATATAAGTAAACAGTTTCCAAATTTTAGTTTTTTCAATGAAATTTCTACAATTATTTTTAAAAGGAAAATTAACCAGTGGTTATTATCATTGTCTATTGAGGAGGCCGAGGCAGTGTTGTCTACGAACTACGGGCGGACAGTTTGATATGTGAACAGCCACCACTTCTATCCCATCATTATTCATTATCACTACCCCATTATAATCTGTGGTGACCCTGCTTTTACCCTTGTTGCTAGTATGGAAATGTTTTTAAAATGAATAATATTCAATTCTTTAAAACAGGTACATATTAAAATTACACGGTTTTTTCCTTTTAATAAATTCATTCCATATTCACGTATGTATGTGTATGTATTTATATTTTTATATGTATGTGTGTGTTTGTACAGTATGTATGTGGTATATAATAGTGTATTATTTTGTATTATATTTTATATTCATTTTTTTTATTTATATCCAGTCCGTTATTTCGTCAGGCGTGAGCAACTCGAGTCTGCGCACAGGCATCATAGCCCATGCAGGCTCATTTCCCGAGGACAATGTTTTATACATGATGTTATTTTTATGATGTTTATTCTATGATGATTATTTCTTATGATGTTTATTCTTTGTTCTCATTTCAAACTCTGTTCGGTAATGTAATAAAAATTTAGAAATTAATTGTACAGTTTGGATTGTAATATTGTACATATATTTGGGAAATACATCAATTCATTCATTCACATTGCAAGAAACTTAAAATAAATATTCACGTTATGGATGTACCAGTAAACAGATGATTGTAGGATCCATAAACAGTTTCATTACAGTTAAAAACACTATTTACCAAGAAATATTTACACAATTTTTTATTTGAAATTTATTTACACTTTTTCTATTTACAAATGTGCTACTTACAATTTCACTCCCGTGAGATCGCAAATTGTCAGTCATTGTAACTACTACACACAATAGCTAGCATGTAACAACTAAAACTACTAATATTTACAACCAAAAAATAAAATAATGAAGAAGAATCCAGCATACAATAGTACGATTACACTAAAGCATAAAGAATTAACAACAATAGATCGAGTCAGCTGATAATGTCACGTGACAATTACGAAATAAAAATGCATAGATCTCCAAAATAAAAATGATATTCATATTAATTATCTACAAATATACCAGGGAATAAAAAAATCATAAAACTTTAATCATTTGACGTCATATTTATTTAAGAAAATGATGAATATCAAGGAGGCAATATATTGCCGCCTGGCGCTTTTCCCATATATCACCGACGGCAATATTTTGCCGCCTGGCACTTTCCAGACGCGATCTATGGCGGCAATATATTGCCGCTTGGCCCGGAAAGGGTTAAAAAGAACAGACTTCAACTTATTTTAAAATTTACAAGTCATTACGACAATCAATGAAAATAAAAACTAAAGGAACAATAATTAATTACTTGAGTCACAGGTGATTCGAGCAAGTAGGCCTACTTGAAGGGTTGCTCACCTAGGCCTATTTGGCGGTTGTTGCGATTTGACAACAAGAAATATAACTCATTGAGTATATTTCAATTCATTATGAAACAAGGAAAGTAACAGGAACATATAATGAAGTTTATTTTCGTCACCGATGAGGTAAACTCAACCAAAAATACTGGGCTGCGATAATGCCAAAGTACTCATGCGATGATTTTATCTTCCAGTCATGAGGTAGCAGATGAGTATCGTGTTGTGTAACGGTGGTATAAGCCATTCTTGTTATTATGTGCCAAAGACCAAGCAATACAGTTACTTATACAGTGTTTTACCATATTTATTTATAAAAGTAATGTAGTGATTTGAGTTGTGTCTGGAGAAAAATGTGAGTTTTTAATGTAAATATAATAGGGTTATTTTTGTTTTTACAAAGTTGCTGACACCCATACAAAAGAAATGGAAGCAAGATATTTGTTTCTACATTTACTTATCATACTTATTTGTGTTATCTTGATGTTTTATTTGATGTTTTTGGGGAAACTACATTATTTCTATAAACTCTGACAAATAAAGTACAATTTATCAAATGTCAGTAATTAGTAACATTTTTTTTTATACATATAATGTTATGTTTGCTTTTATTGTAGAATCAAAAATCATACATAACTTTTATTTTGAATTTCATGCTCTTTATCATGGTATAACTGAAAACAAATCTAAAAAATATGTATACAACCAAATTTACTTCAAAGTTTTTATTTTGTAAAAAAGTGGGGGATATCTTGAGAAAGACTCCATATTAGATCTTAAATTTTTACATGAAACTTCATTTCTACATAGACAAGAATGAGTTCTATGATGGTGCATGCCCAATCATGGAATTGAGCATCATTGAAGCCTATCACTAGCAGGCTGACACAGCTTCTCTTTTGACTCTTGAGTGGATGTACCATTTTTCTACATGATATCTGTCTGTCTATTAGTCCATAAGACATCTTAAGAATGAAATGAGCTACAGGTTTGAAATGTTGCTTGCACCCTCAGTGAAGCCTGATATACGACACATGGTGTGGCTTACTCCTGCCTTACTATTTTAAAAAATAGTGAGCAAAAGACTAACAACCGTTAGGTCATGTGAAGAAATATAAAAGATGAGTGACCTCCCAAGGTATTAACCCTTATAAGGCCAGGCACCGATATATCGGTCTGTGTCCCGATTAACGTTTCAAAACGGCCATGCACCGAATTATCGGTGTTGGAATTTAACTATGAAAACAGCCGCGCACCGATCTATCGGTGCCAGCTTTTTTATTCCAAAACAGCCACGCACCGATCTATCGGTGTCATACATTTTTATTTAGGACGTTTTTAATTTTCAACTATCTGAAATCAAATTTCCGTATAATGAAAAAGGAAGAGTCATAGTTTATATTCATTGTATTCAAATAATCGGGAATTGTCATTTTTTATATTGTGTCAGCTGTTGAACATCAGCGATATTCTGTTGGCTGTGTTTAATGCAGCTGTGAGTTGCCGCGCTATTTTCAGTTCTGTGTGTTGACGTCTGCTGTAAGAACGACAATCAAGTAATAGTGTTCTGAGATTGTTATTCTATATATGTATATGGATATATTGTGCCGATTATATTATGACATGAGTTTTCTAAAGTTACGTGAGTGAAGAAGATCGTTTACATAACGAAGACGTAATAGATGTTTAATCCTACTTCTGTAGTGAGTTGGCTTGTGTTAAACCTATTATTTCTGAGTGTCAAAAAGACGTAAGATGTTGTTGGTGGTTTTGTTTGCTTTATTTGCATGTTTTGTTTAATTTATTTGCATGTTTTGTTTGTAAAATGAGTAAGAAACAAAGATGTGTGTCACCTGCCAGTGAAAATACTATACTAAACAGTCTAATCGTGGCAGGTAACAATGTTATTGACAATGACATCTCAGATTCAAGTTCAAACGAGACTGATACAGATGATTTCATAGATGATACTGATGAGGACCCTACTTTTGATCCTGTTGAATATGGTCGTCCTGGACCTTCAGGGAATCAAAGACAGTTCTTTAGGCCAGGTAGACCTGATCCCCTTGATTTGTCATCTGATTCCTCAGATGGAGATTTAAACCAACAGCCCTCACTTCAAACACAAAATCTTGAGTTAGACTGTAACAATAGCCTAGGCCTAGTCACACCACCTAATAGGAGTAGGAGTAGAGGTAGGCCTACCAGTAATAGGAATCGTACACCACCTCATACAAGAGTGTGGATTGATGTAGAGAAAGGTAATGACCCTGGCCATGCTCACCAATTTTCTTTCCATGGACTCCCAGATCCAAAACATTGCCCCCCACCGGAGTCTAAGCCTATTGAGTACTTACAACTTTTTGTCTCAACAAACCTTATTGAGACGTTTGTGAAAGAAACTAACAGATATGCTGATGCATACATATTAATACATAGTAAATACTGGAAAAAAGTCACTTTCAACATCATTTCCCGTATGGTACTGAATGCCTATATATTGTATAAAAATAATTGCACTGGGAAACCAATGACTAGGCTTAATTTTACTATATCAGCAATTGAAAGTCTGTCTGAAGATTGGCTTTCCACAAAAGATATGCTGCAAATCTAATGGGTGGAGGTGACAGTCCTGTTGGAGGATTTGGACTCAATAAAATTCCTGACAAGAAGGAGAAACACTGTGCAGTTTGTTGCAAAAAAAGAAATGCAGATGGCTCAAGGGTGAGAAGGAGGACACGAACAATGTAGGTACGCTGCAAACAAGGTGTGCACGCAGAGTGCTTTCAAAGTCATAAGTGTGTGTAGTTGAGAAAGGTTCAAGCTAAAGTGTACATATGGTAGGCTAGGTGTATTGTATAGATACTCTTAATGTGATATGTGATTCATAAAACTAAAAATTGTCCTTTTTATTTGTAACTCTGTAATTGCAAAGTCTTGTAAATATGACCAACAAACAATCTTTAATTTTACAAAAAGAAAACTAGGCTAGGCCTATATATGGATTTTTTCCAGTTATTACGGTAAGTGTCATTAAAATATGTTCTATATATGCATGGGTGTGTTTTCTTGTTTTTCAATCAGTTGTACAAATTTTATTAACTATACATAAGTATATCACTGAACCTTAAAATGTGTTCGGACAAATTATTTATAAGGTGACATGAAATCCTTATTTATTGTGCAAATCCCTTCAAATATTTATTAAATTATACAAAAAATTTTATAAAATCAAAATTTAGTAATAAAATTACTTAAACATGATTTTTATCTTACTTATTTCAGTCTAAACTTAAAAAAATTAAATAAAAGAATTATAAATTTAAAAAAATTTAACATTATAAAATTTTATATGGTCAAGTATAATTTTATACTATAAATATTGCTCAGTATATCAGCTTGAAACATGTTTTATGTATGCATGGGTGTTTGTTTTCTTGTTTTTTTATCAGTTGTATAAATGTGATTAACTGTACACAAGTATGTCGCTGAACCTGTAAAATTTGTTCGGACAAATTATTTTTAAAGCGACATAAAATCCTTATTTATTGTCCAAATCCCTTAAAAAATGTTTACTAATTACACAAAATAGAGTATAAAATCGAAATTTAGTAATAAAAATACCTAAA
>NW_025782410.1:0-35268 GCF_021130785.1 Homalodisca vitripennis | reverse complement strand
ATTTTGTAAGTCTAGAATTACGTTATTCATTCATTTTCATGGAAATAGTCTTTTACTTTTGTCTAGTAAACCAATATGGTTTTACAATTTCTACGCTCTATGATTTCCTTGTAACGAAATCAGTAGTCCAGGACATATACTCTTGACAATACTTTTTTTAATAGACTTTTTTGTAGGATGATTGTTGAATAATTATTATTTTTTATTGATCCGAAGCGCTTGGTTGCATGCTAGGAGAGCGCCCAAAAGTTTCAGTACAAAACGGAAAAAGGTAGTATTTTTTAGAAAAAGCTAAAATATAAAACATTATCTTTTCCCAATAAAAGCATTGTAAACTTTCCTTTCCCCACTCGATGGAAATAAAAACATGGTTTTTCTTTTATATACCGATGCCAAAAATCTAATTGTTTCCCTAGGTTTTACATGAAGATTTGGAACTTCCTTAATATGAACGAAAAAACATGGGGTTACAAAAATCATGGATAAACCAAACATACCTTATACGTGTGGTTATAAATTATGGGACAGCAAATTGACAAAATAATTGCAACCCATATTAACGCCGTAGAACAAATACTCAGCAATTATTGTGTTCAGAGAAGCCAGTTATAAAATAAACCCATATAGTAAAAAATTATCATTTTAAAAACTCATGCATCATTTCCATTGAAAATTAGAAATTAGTATTTGCCCATGCAGATATGTATATGTATGTAGTAGATGTCAAGTAATTGGCCCAAGATTTTAAATCAGATACAGCAAGTCTGTTTCCAGGTTCACCTGCATCAGCACTAATTTATGTCGGATTATAGTCTTTGCCATGTCTACTAACTTTAGTTCACGTTGACCCAACTTTGTGCTATATCCAATTTAATCTATTAATACGACGTTCGTTTTCTTCCTTAATTTACATTGATATCCGTCGTATCGTATTAGGTATTCCCTTACCGTTTGTCATTAACTTCCTATAATAAAATTATCACGATTAAAATGTTCCCAATTGTATAATTGTTCTGCATCAGTTATTTTATCTATTATTCTAACCGTACAAACTAAACAATTCTACTTGGTCCTTAAGCGTTTGCTTAAAGATAATAAACTAATTCTGAAAACAGATATGGAAAATATGGAGAATGGGTATTTTAAAGATTAGGCTATCCAAAGAGTATTTGCTAAACCACTTAAAAGCGCTTGAAGCGCACAAAGGCTAATAATGTAAAAAAAAAACACAACACACACACACATATAATAATATATAATAATATATATATACTATAAATCATATGTACTTAAGTTAATTGGTACTACTTGAATATTTCTACCTCTACTGCTATTGATGATGGAAGGCAGTTTTTATGAGTACTCTCCTTTTCAAGAAATAAGCCTGGACATTGAGCTCAATGAACATGAATTTGCGATTTAAGCGCCGTATTGTTCTGGTTAGTTAATACTAAAGATGCTTTCAAAGACACAATGAGGACGCTTTAGGCCTTAAACAAACACACTTGTAGTAAAGATATTACCGGCAATTACATAATATTAGAGGCAGGCCGTTACCATTCACAACAAGTACCAACTCCAGCATAACTTCACATAGGAGCAAATACAATTTCCCTATTTTGTGTGAGACTAGAATAGAGAATAAAGAGTTTTTCAATTTTAGCCTCGATGTTACACCTTGACTAGCTACCCCCCGTATGAAAAAAAAGGAGACCAATTATACTTTACATATGAAGATTTTTATGGTAATTGGCTCTAGATGCTGGAGGAAACAGGTGATAACTGACAATGAATACGGTTGAATAGTTATAAAGAAAACTATAAATTCAAACATACTTATAAAACCTTAACCTGGATGGAGATTAGTGGTGATTTGTTTTTATTCTGTTAGGTTTTTATTATATGGACTCTGACTACTGTATTCGCTTATATCAAAGTAAAGAAACATTTTTTACTGAAACTGTTAATTGACATTAAGTTTTGATAAGTTCTCGTAAGTACAATTATGACATAGATAAAATGTTTTATAATAAACCATAGCAATCTCCAGAAAAAACATGTATATATTTCGTATACGTTTTACCTTAGAAAACAAATCAATTCATACATTTTAACTGTGTTTTATAACTTTAATTTAAAGGTCTGGTATACATGTAATGGTGGTTTTTTTTGCACTGTCAGTATTAAAGAAACAGAAACATTGATTGTCTAAAGATATCTTTGAAGATTATTATGCACGACTAATATATTACTATACTGTATTAAAAGCAGATTATAAATTATGTTATAGCACTTGCCCTCCTCATCACTTAATCGTCCCCTAGGTCCTTGTTTACACAGACATTCAACGGCCGATTAATGTGCTTGGCGTGTCTCGGAGCACTTAGACCTGTCTATTCCATTCTTACTTTAAAGATTATTTTTTCTGCCTCAACGTATTTCTTGTCTTAACTTAAAAATTCATTCTGACTATACATTAAAGTAATAAGTCAATCCAAGGAGTAATGGCTCAACATGGTAAGATTTAACACGATAATTAAAAAACTTTGTTCCCTTTCGTATAGTAGTACAGCACATTTGAAATTAGTTTTTTAATATTGAGTGAATAGTAAAATCAGAGCGTACTTTATTTATAAAAAGCTCTCAGTCAATGTATGTTTTATCTGGGTTTATATATCTGCCTATAATGCATGTATGTCAGTTATATCTTTATTTTCATTTACTTTTTATACTATTCCATTCAGTTAAATATTGTGCTACTTTTGTAAATCAAAAGCTTGTTATCTAATATCAACATACATAAGTTCATGGCATTATATAGACTTGAAAAAAACTTTGATGTATGTCATATTCGTTCAAAATGTAGGACCATAACCATTTAGAAGTGAATGACCTTTAGAATTTAAAACCAAGGCATAATTTTCTATTATTTCTTGTTTATAAATGTCATATACGGTCCATGTAGTCAAATAGTAAGTACTAATATGCTGTCCTATTCATATACGTTTTGATACGTATTTAAAATATTTAAAAGTCATTTTCTATACGTTAAATGCCTAATTTATTAAGTATTCTAACCTTCTTTCACTACAATATTAAATGTTAAAAATCATATTCCTATTATCATTTACTCGAATCCATTTTTTTTTTAAACTTTCAGGCTACTATCAACTAACTTCTTTGTTTTATACAAAACATGAGGAAATTTTATTACAAAAAGTTGAACAGACGAAGTTCCAGAATGTGATAAATATAGCCCTAGTTACTATCAGCAGCACATACAATATGTACCTTTGATAAATTTATACAAAGAAAGAGTATGCCGTATAATTGATATTTTATATTGGCTGGAAATTGGAGGTTAAGATGTAATTGTGTTTATTTCTTTTAAGGAATCGGAGAAGATTGTATATACGAAAATTCCCTAAGTAGTCGCTAACTTAAGAGGTTATTTTTAATCTTGATCATCCTTTACCGTAAGGTAGTAAGACGGTACGGGTATTTAAATTACATTCACTGTTGTTACCTTGGGTGAATATGACAGGTTATATATAATACTTCAGCTTTCGTGTTGATGGCAGAGGCACACTTTAAGTTACTAAGAAAATGTTGAAACGACGAAATTGAGCCTGTATTTAACTCTGGCTATTGCTAGAAATGTAAATAAGTAAACCACGTATTTCTATCATTGACTTATAGTTCTTTAGAGATCACTGCCAATTGGATCGTTGTTTGAGAGAATTCTTTACATTTAGTTTGCAATAGCCATGTAACTTTGAATGGGTCATGGAACTTTGTAAATATCTACGTCCAGCAAGTACAATTATTTTTACCGTTTATTGAATTCCATGATCTTCATTTCATATTGAATAATAAAAGCGCTAATACTTTTCCAAATACGGGGTCAACATCAAACATTACAAAACCTCAACATTTGTCTTTAATCTCAATGTGTGTTATACATTAGAAGAGCTGTATGAAATTTGATGTACATACATCACATAATAAACATATTGATATCGGGCACATTAAACCAAGACAGGGTACATCATGTTGAGTAAGATATGATTCAATTTATCTCGGGTACGAAAATATTTTGTGCCTATAATCAGATTTTTACGTTTAGAATTATAAATATAATCACAGGGAATACGTATAAGAGAGGACATCTTCAAGGATAGTTCATACTGTTCAATATGGAATGAAAACTGAGCAATACGAAATTGCGGAACACATGATTTTAGGTATCCTGTATTTTAATTTAGTAGAAAACCTTTTAACACCTTTCGCATCGAGAATATGGATTATTAGTTTTATTTTGGGAGATGCTCCTAACTGTTTTTATTTTTAGCCAAAAACTGGTCCTAATAACCATATTTTCATATATCGGATGTGTGTTTTTAAATACGTAATTTCGGAAAAAAGCATTACACTCGGAATCATCCAGAAAACTAATAGTCCACTATAAGTTCAGATGTTCTAGATATTATTTCCAGTAGTCCATTTAAATATATTTGCGTATTAAATATAAGATGTGCGGCTTAAGTTGATATAATCATACATACCCTGTATATAGCGTAAATATGCTGTATCATAGTTTGGGTATTTTATTGAGATTTGATTTCCAGCTAAATGCATATTGGAATATACATGTCTTTTATGTAATTGATTGCACAGCTTCAATTTGAAATAATCATTTCTAAACGGATAATTATTCTCTCTATTATTTTAAATGCAGTTTTACTATTATAGTGAAAACATAATTATATTTGGATTTTCATAAAAACTCCATAGTTAAAATATTTAACAACAAATTTTCATGTATATATAAAGCTAACGTAACAATATATATATATATATATATATATATATATATAATATATATATATATATATATATATTTTTTTTTTTTTTTTTTTTTTTTTCACACACATATATTAGAAATGATGATATTAATTATTTACAGCGTTAGTGAAGCGTATCTCTCAAGCGGCTAGGTAATTATATTTATGTGTGTGTATCTACTTTAACGATATCGAATATGTTCATTTCTATATTAGCAACACATATTTCTTAAATGGTAAATTTTGATTCTTGGATTTAGGCTGATCATTAGTAAACATATTCACTTCGGCTTAAAATTAATCACAATTACACGAGAAAACAACATAATGAATTGACTTTTAATGAAAACTAATACAATTAAATTTACATTTTTAAATGTAGCATAGGAATACATGTTGCCTAATGAAAATGAGCTATAGATTAAAAATATTTTATCACAACCTCAAAGAAGCTAGCTACGCGTTACATGATAGGGAAAATTACTAATATTTACATTGTTAGGTTTATATATAATTTTTATTTATACCTTAACATAAGGTCAAGCTAGTTACTGTCATGGTATTTAATTTCCCAAATATTGTAGATTTTATTTGCATAGCAGTGTAGTAAATTTATAACTTTACTGAAGAGCACATAATATGTTCCGTCTTGTCTTGACTCAGTATTTTACGTTAAAAGTTTAAGCTGGCGTAATAAATCCTGCAATTAACGGATTTTATTGGAACCTACTTCTTGTATGTGGAAGTAAACCTTGTTTCTACTTGACTCTTATTGAGAAGTAAGAACTAAACCTAGTGTTCAATTTAATAATTATTTAAAACTCAAGTTAAGAATAAATATATCTTACTAATAATTTATAATTACTTTATTGTTAGGTAAAAGGATGGGAATATTGAACATAACATTAAAACGAAGACTGTTCTCTCAAGTAATAATTATTGTAAGTAGTTTCTTTCAAAGGCTAATCAATGATAAGGGACATCCCTTGCAACAATAGTTAGAGGCTTTTAATGGCGTAAACATGATGGAGTATTGGCTCTTATTGTCTCCATTTTCAGGATTTTTTACTGGAATAGCTACCCCCACCCCTTCTTCCATGACATGAATGAGGTCGCGTTCGTTATCCTTCCTCGTGGGAACTCAACAGGAGGTGGCCCATACAACGAACCTCACTCATACTAAATATTCCGTCACTACCTTAGCAGTCCAAATCTCCTTTTATTAGTGAAGTTCAGAAATAACACTTTCTAGCACCTTTGGGTGGTAGGTTTCATAATGCCTAACCTACATATAATTACAAATACTATTTTATTCATAGCATGTGCCTTCTAACTTATTTAAGTATTAAAGTATATTTCCAACAAAAAATTGGACACCATATATTATTTGAATGTCAAAATAACACCTGTAATATCAGAACAACTCATTTAGCAAATATGTATACATTAGTCTTCTTAGACATTTATTAGTAATTTATTCATGACTGCTTTAATTTTAATAGAGGCAATTTACAGTAACACCATAACCTACTCAATAAACATATACTCTACGACCGGTAGATTTAGTTTAATGTTCGTTTACGTGCACATCACTTTATCCATCTAACAACTGGCCAGTGCTTTGAGAGATCCGAACCAATTTAAACCCAATTTCATTCCTATTTAACCAATTCCATTTAACTATGTTTTGGTGATTACCTATGCTACATGTACTCATTTAATCTTGAAATTTTTAGTTAAAACGCACTTTACGTTATTGATTATGGTTTGATAAAATAAATTCAGAGATTTTATTTTTTTTACATAATGGAAGTTTAACAAAGTTAAATGAAATATTTTAAGAGAAACATTTTTTAATATAGTTTAATAATAGAACGTATTAAATTTAAAGTAAGGCAATCCTTATAAGTTTTTTGTTTTAACAAAATAAAATTAAACCTTGAAAGAAAGTAAATTTATTTTTCAATTAAAATATATTTATAAGGATTGGTTTACAATTTCATTAGTAGGAATTACTTCTCCCCTGGAAAACAATTGGAATTTGGATGATCTCCTCCAAACACAAGATTCCAGAAACATGCAGAGGAGATGGTCTCAGGTTTGGATAGGTTGGAGGTAGCACACCGAAAAGTTGCGCGGCAGTACAACCAAGGTCGTTTACCAGTTTAATTTTCGTATCGGTGATTTGGCAATGATTCGACGAGTAAATGTGAGTAATGCGGCTAATCAAATTTCAGCCAAACTCCAACCTCTGTGGTCACGCCCACTGGTTATTCATGATTTTACCTCTCCGGTCACCGTGACTTTGAGGTGTCCCAAGTCAGGGAAACTTATTAGGTCGGCCCATGTTTCCCACCTGAAGAAATATTTTGGGCCTATCTAAGACCAAAGCGCCGCTGCCGGGACGTGTATGGGGATTAGTTTAGGACATAGTGATGTTAGTTTAGTTTTTTCTGTCTCCTTCTTTTTCTCTTCCTTACACCACATTAACACTCTGATACTTTTTACTCCTCTTCTTTTACAGTACATATACACGGGGGGATCGGGGTTAGCATTGGCTGCTTAGACAATTTTTTTTGCTTCGGCAATTTTTCTAGGCTGTACATTGGGAGTGAACTTTGTTTATATTATTTTTAACATTCCCTAATGCAGTCGCGCAGCCTGCTATCCTTGGTTCGGGCAACCCATTACATTTTACAACACAAGCTTACATTTTCTTTCCCTTTTCCTTTTCTATTTTTTTCTCTTGTTTAGTAGGGTCAGTCCGTTGGCAGTAGGTGGAATTCTTCTTTATTATTCAGCTAAGTTAAGCAGCGATGGATAGGTGTAGTTTTCATTGTTGAATATATTGTTGAAGTTTATAGTTTGTCTATATATTTTTGTAGTTAGTTTTTGTTATTGTCTCTTTGTGTCTTTAAGACTTTATAATTTTGTCTCTGAAGCTGCTAGTTGGTCCAGCGGCTATATTTATTGTCTGCTGTTTAGTGTTTATACTGGAAGTGTTTTTTTTACTGTTGTTACTGTTATCCTTTGAAGGCTTTATTATTGTTATTGTTTTAGAGGTTTATTGCTTGTTAACCTAATTTTGTTGGGTTTTGGTCCAGTAAGTTTTTTGGGTCTCTTTTCCATAGGTTTCTGGGTATTTTTGCCTTTCCTGGCCAACACTTAAGAAACTAGTTGTTATTTTTTTTTAAAAGTTCCTAATTAAACCACTTTACCACGACCGAATGATTTCCTTACTCCGTTAAGCTCTTGCCGTAGCTCTACAAACTTTTTCTTTCACGCCTTTTAAGAGCCTGAATTAATTTGCTCCAATTCTCTAAATTTAAAAAACTAGTATGGAAAAATAAAACTTTATTTTGTCTTTTCCCACTGGCCACCAATTTTTTTTTTCTCTCAGGCCGTCCCGTAGGGCGAGGAGATGTACTGGCCCACTTTAACTAAATTTTGCCAGTACTAGGTTTTTACCTATTTAGCCTTTACAACGCAAACTCAGGTCTGTTGATATTATGAAGGGTGTAATTTTCTCATATTTTCAATTTTCGCTTTGGGATGGTCTCTTCATCCTTTCTGATCCTCCCATCTTTGAACAAAAATACAGACTTTATGTCTGGAGTAATACTCTCCTGGTGGTTCAAGGAGTTCCACCAACCGTTCGGGTTTCCATTCGGGTGCTTAAGTGGCCCTTGGGTTCCGGGGTGGAGATACCCGGATGGTGGAGACTTAGGGAGTGCTTTGGCTAATAAGTGTACACTTATTTAATTTCCTTCCCAACCTTACTGGAACACCCTCTTGTAGCCTTTTGACCACCGAGCGTATTAGTGATTTAGAAAACTTCAGACCTTTATTTATTGGTAGCTACTACAGGAAAGTACTTAAAATTGTTTGAGTTTTTTTTACTACTACAAGGCTTTTCCTCAAGCAACTTTTTAAATTAAAAAGATTTATTCTTGAGTAGTGTGGTCAGTCGGAATGGATTCTAGCCGTTACGCTTTTGAAGCGCCTCGCGAGCGTGCAGGATATCCATACTAGAGCAATATCTGGCAGATTGCTAAACTACAGCGATACCAGTTATAGTCTCTACTCTTTCCGTCCTTGACTTCCTACCTTATCCTTTTGAGTTTTTTTTTATTATCACTCCCGGGTAGAGGGGGAGGAATGTGGCGTTTGCCACTTTATTTTGTTGGCCGTTGGACGGGCCGGGAGCTGTTTCCCTACCAGCTGGTCGAGTCGTCTGTTTTTCCTGATGGTTTATCTCTTTCTAGATGTTTCTGTGGAATTTGCCTGTTTGATTTGGTTCTAGTTTTTCAGGTTTTTTAGATATCTGGAATTAGGTTTCTTGCTGTCTTCTCTTCAGGCTTCCGTAGGGCGAGGACATTTTAGAGTTTCTATCGTCGGAGTTCTAAAATCAAAGTGGCTGCCCGCTCCCTCGACGAACCGGCACGGTGTTTTGGTGTTAATATCGTATGCCTACCTTCCAATCAACGTTTCACGACCTCGTTTAAATATTTAGGACCCAGTAGTTCCAAATTCAGTGTACGAATATAGTCGCAAATTGGTAGCAGAGCGTGGTTTCAAAAAGGAAAAGGGAAAGAAAATGTAAGCTTGTGTTGTAAAATGTAATGGGTTGCCCGAACCAAGGATAGCAGGCTGCGCGACTGCATTAGGGAATGTTAAAAATAATATAAACAAAGTTCACTCCCAATGTACAGCCTAGAAAAATTGCCGAAGCAAAAAAAATTGTCTAAGCAGCCAATGCTAACCCGATCCCCCGTGTATATGTACTGTAAAAGAAGAGGGAGTAAAAGTATCAGAGTATTAATGTGGTGTAAGGAAGAGAAAAAGAAGGAGACAGAAAAAACTAAACTAACATCACTATGTCCTAAACTATCCCCATACACGTCCCGGCAGCGGCGCTTTGGTCTTAGATAGGCCCAAAATATTTCTTCAGGTGGGAAACATGGGCCCGACCTAATAAGTTTCCCTGACTTGGGACACCTCAAAGTCACGGTGACTGGAGAGGTAAAATCATGAATAACCAGTGGGCGTGACCACAGAGGTTGGAGTTTGGCTGAAATTTGATTAGCCGCATTACTCACATTTACTCGTCGAATCATTGCCAAATCACCGATACGAAAATTAAACTGGTAAACGACCTTTGGTTGTACTTGCCGCGCAACTTTTCGGTGTGCTACCTCCAACCTATCCAAAGCCTGAGACCATCTCCTCTGCATGTTTCTGGAATCTTGTGTTTGGAGGAGATCATCCAAATTCCAATTGTTTTCCAGGGGAGAAGTAATTTTGTAGCCAAGGAAAATTTCAGCTGGAGAGGTGCCAATAGATTCATGCTTAGCCGAATCAATAGCGACTTGGAACAAATGGAGATTAGTGTCCAGTCAGTATGATTTTGATGAATGGAAAATTCTCAAGGCAACGCCGATGTTTTTTATTAACCCTTTCAGCAATAGATAGGCTTAGGATAATAGGGTGAGGTCATAACGTGTTTGATACAAAGTTCCAGACACATGTTATCGAAACTGTCTGGGTTTGAAACAACCACCACGGTCGGTGACGAGTTGTGAGGGGAAGCCAAAATAAGCGAACAAGCCCCTTATGCAAAAGAGGTCACCGTAGTAGTTGGAGCGGTAGCATTTTTAGCTGGCAAAATCACCGTATATTTTGAAAAAGGCGTCAACGATTGTTAAAAGCCATTTTGTGGCCTTTTTTTGTTCTAGGAAGTGGTCCCACGTAATCAACAAACACCCGTTGGAAAGGCCTCGTTGCGAATTGAGAAACCTAAGGGGCCTATCTTAGTATTTTGAGCCTGTTTGCATCTCTGACAGAAAAGGACAAGCCTTTACCCTCTCTTGGATAGATAGCCTTCTTCAGGTCGGTAGAAAAGAAAATTTGACTAATCCGATCCCAAGTTTTCTTGAATCCCAGATGAGCTCCGAGAGGTGACTCATGGTAAAACTTTAAACAATAGGTCGTAGAGTTTGCTAGGTACTAATACTCTAGGTTCGGATTGATTAGGCAATTGGTGAAACTAAAATGCCTTGAATCACAGAATAATTTTGATTGGGATTAGCACTTTTCAAGAGATTTAAACAATATTGCGAATCTAAGCATCTTGCTCTTGGTGGCGCTTTGATGTCTTTGAAAGCTTCGGGTACAGAAAAAAGAATAAAAGCCTGTGTGTTGTCGGTTTTATTTTGAATAGAAGAACTCTGTGGTAATTCGGTTTGGGGCTCAAATAAACGCGAGAGGCAGTCAGCCACAACATTGTCTTTGCCCCTAACATGCTTGACAGTAAATTGAAAGGCATTGATAAGAGTTGTCCAACGCGCTATTTTTCCTACTTGGCGAGGATTGTTAAGTAACCACGAGAGTGATGAATTGTCAGTCTCAAGCGTGAAGGAACGATGCTCCAAATATTGTCTAAATTTTGTAAAGGCATAGACTACTGCCAAAGCTTCTAAATGGAAAGTGGAATAGTTCCTCTCGTGTACATTTAAAGGACGGCTCGCAAAAGCTATAGGGTATATTTGGCCCTGGATTTCCTGGGACAGCACGGCACCTACAGCAGTACCTGAAGCATCAGTTGAAAGAATAAACGGGGCATCAAAATTTGGTAAGCGAAGGACCGGAGCAGAGACTAATGACCGTTTAAGTTTGTGGGTGAAAAAGCATTCTGTTGCTCCTCACCCCAAATGAAATTTACATCCTTTCTCTCTAACCTATTCAACGGCTCACAGATTGACGCGAAATTGGGAATAAATTTAGAATAAAAGGCACACATTCCGAGAAACCTGCTAACCTGCTTAGTATTTTTGGGTTGAGGGTAGTTGTCGATAGGGCGAGTTCTATTTGGGTTGATAGTAACTTTCCCATCTTCGAAGACATGGCCCAGAAATTCTATCTTATGAGAGGCAATGACCATCTTTTCTGGGTTAACTGTTAACCCTGCCCTACTAAGTCGGTCAAGGACTAAATTGAGATGTCTTTGGTGATCTTCCAGATTTTCAGAAAAAATTACAAGATCGTCGAAATAGCAGAAAAAAAAATCAAATTTCACATCACCAAAGATTTTATTTATCAACTGAGTGAGTATCATGCTACCACTAGCTAGACCAAAAGGGAGGTAATTGTATTCCCATTGGCCAGTGCTTGTGACGAATGAAGTGTACTTCTTGGAAGCCTCATCAAGTGGTATCTGGTTGTAAGCGGACACCAAGTCTAACATAGAAAAGACCTTAGCCTTGCCTAGAAATTGAAAAGAAGACTCTACCGTAGGCATCGGGGTTGAATCGAGCTCCAAGACATTATTTAAGGCGCGGAAGTCAACCACCAGGCGTGAAGAACCTCCCTTTTTTGGTACTAAAAATGCTGGGACTTGAGTAAGGGGAAGTAGAAGGTCTAATAACGCCTTTCTCCAGAAGGCCTTCGATATGCTCACGAATCAAAGCCATTTTGGGGGGGAGCATAATGATACGGACGGCACCTGAACGGCTTGTCTGACTTGACAGTGATAGAATAAGACAATAGGTTAGTTTTACCCAGCTGTTTGGTCACAGTTTCGGGAAAAACACCGCAGAATATTTTTAAAATGCCTGAACTTGGGAATTATCAAGCCTCTCTCCAAAGATAGGTCCCAAACTAACTTCCTCTGCCTTTTCGTCCTCTTGATTTTCGGATATAACTAGTGAAGTGTCAAAGGGAAAAGACACCTGGCGTTGAGCCGCATTAATGCTCCTTTCAGAGGCCTGAATGAAGTCGAGGCCAATCAAAACAGGAACTGGTAAGTTGTTAGCAACAAGAAATGGGAAAGTCCAAGAGAAACAAGCCCATTTAAAATGAATATGGGCCAAAAATTTAAAAGAGACATCTGAACCATTTGCAGCTGTAGCCGTCAACGAAGTTTCTTCAACTTTCTTTACGACACCCTTGAGTTTAGAGAGAGCATCAAATACGCTTTCAGCCACTATAGACCTGGTAGAACCAGTATCAATCACAGCGGAAGACTTAATGTTAGAAAAAGTAATTGGAATTTCTAGGGGTTTGACCTTGGGCAAAGGCGGAGCTAAAGGATTAATGGGCCTAGTTTTCTTGGGGAATGCCGGCCCTTTCAGCGAGTTCCCCTTTTGGAGTTTAAATGAACTGCAGGATTAGCGAAACTATAATTATGGTTTTGATTATTCCTATTAATAGGAAAACCCCCGTTCCTGGTTTGGCCTACTATTGTTCCCTGGTAGCATATTATCTTGCAATTCATTAGGATTACAAACTTGGGGGTTCGGCCGCTGATTTAGAGTATTATCATAGCCATTGCCCTTACTTGGCCCTGCCTAGAATTATTGGGCTGAGAATAAAAATTTTGGTAAGGTGTACTATTACTGTAAGGCCAGCTTCCTTGCCTTTGGTTACCTCCAAAAGAATGGTTTGGATGAAATGTGCTATAGGGGGTTCTCTTAGCGGTTGTCTCGGTCGAAGTTTCTACCCGAACCACGGTAAAATGTTCTGTTATTATAACGATTATTTTGGAAAAGGTGTCCAGCGTATTGGTAAATTAGTATTGTCATAAGTAACATTCTTATTAGAATCTATTGCAGCTTCCTGAGATTCAGACTTGCCATAGCATAACGGTGCTTGAACAGTGTTGACCGTCAAACTCTCAATCATGGAAACCATACTTTTCAGTTGTTGTACTGTGGTAGGGGCTTGGAGACCTGCAAAAGCTGCCCTAGTATAAGGGTTGAGACCGGTAAAAAATAGTTGAAAAAATCTCAGTATCACTTATTTCTGGTCCAAGAATTTGGAAAATGCTTACAATGTCAGTAAGATAATCAGCATAAGGTTCCGACAGTCGTTGTTGTCTATACATGAGTTTAGACTGAATGTCTCTAATGGCCCTAGATGAGAAAAAAGTAAGCCTAATTGTCTGTAGAGCATTCGGCCAGGTATAGTCTGCACTAACGAGACCCATCCACACATCACGAAGTCTTCCTTCAGTGCGTACCAGAGCGTTTAATAGTATAGTTTTATCTGAACCTAAATTTAATTCGATTATCTTTTGGATTTTTACAAGAAATTCTGTTAATTGAAATAAATCTGTACCAGAAGTAATAGGTACCTCTCTAAGCATATCTCGCAAAATGTTATGGAATGAGACATCGTCCCTGTTATTTGGCCTATTTTGGGTTGCAAATTCCTGAGCTACCGTCTTAGCAGTCACTTCAATAGCATGTAAGGTCATTGCATGCAGACTCTTCACTAAACCACTAAGATCCACCGGCGCTACCGGGGGCAGCGCAGTGCAAGTCTCTACTTCGTCAGTCCTGTTTTAAACTGGGATTATCCACTAAATCATCGGTTACGGGTATCCTAGGTTCATCCGCCGATTCCTCCAAGTCACTCACGACCCCTTTCGCTAGACCGAGCCACAAATTCATTTAGCTGCACACGCATGGCATCAAGCTTATCCTTGGGTTTAATTCCCCATAGTTTGCATTGTTCGCGGGCTTCCTCAATAGTCAACTTTTTAATCCAAGACACAGTCTTTGGAATATTATTTAAGTTGAAGAACTTCATCTCGTAAAAGGTTCAATAATCAATAATAAATAAACACAAATCACAACAATCAAGTTAAACAATAAAATGAATCAAAGACACATGAGAGCGTGGACAGAGATTCCACACAAACTAGAGAGGCAGTAAAAAATATTCAGAATAACATTAGGGCAAATTTTACTGTGGTGTGTGCAAAAAGTATAAGTTGTAAAAAAACTATTATAATTTTTAGTATTACAATAAATAAATGCATATAGTACATTGCCTTATTATTACCATGAAACCAACTTCCAGTATCACTAACAGGTGTTGGCAGAAAATAAAACCAACAAGTTTCGCCTTCAAAAAAAAAAATTGTTGGTTGCCAACAGTGGGGGGTAGACTCAAACTTTTTCCTCTCAAGCAGTTTGAGAAAGTTCAAAGTATTCAAAAACCTAACAAAACACCTTTCACATCCTTAAAGATTAAGAGAGGGAAACAAAGTAAACAAAAAAAATTAATTAAAACCAAAAGCAACTGTACCGTAGAAGTGCAAAATAAAAATATTTGGTGGTGCAAGGCGTATAGCAGCGCTACAGGTAACTACATAAAGTTCAACAAGGGCCAAGTGAATAGACACAAGTCTAAATAGTAAACTCTCCCTTTAAACTGGTATAAGAAATTTAGAGCACCCCCAAAAAAAAATCTCTTTTGAGACCCAAGACTGCAAAAAAAAAACACCAGTGAAAATTAAAAATTTAGAAGCAAAGACCAAAGGGGAAAAAAAATAATTAACCAACTTAAGGCTTTAAAATTAGCCTAAACTGAAGATTAGGTAAGTTAAACACTCCAAAGTTGATTCAAGCAAGCTGACATATATCAATCAATCCAAAGGGTCCACTAGGGTTTGGTATTGGTATTTTATAAACAGTGAACCCTCAAGGTGGCAAACTATAGATTTAAAAGTTTTGCAAAAGAAAGAAGTATTAAACAATTTTGGAAAGAAAAGTTAACTTTTGTAAGTAATTAAATCACTTATATGTATGTCAGCACGTCAAATCCAAACCCCAAGCTGCAACTTCATAATAATTACAAACAACACATAGGCCCTATGTTACTTTATTAAAAGTTGAAACTAAAGGTGTTCATATTAAGTTTAAATGTTTAAATTAAACAGGCACTAGCCAAAAGAAGCAAACGGCTTTTAATAATAGACTATAAAAGAATTGTTTTTACTAGTAACAATAAAGTTTTGAAGAAGTTTTAGAAAAAAAAAATTGCAAAATTGTTAGAATAAATCAACCCTGTATGTTTGAATTGCCCTGAACATTTTTAAAAAGCATAGGCCTACATAAAAGTTTGACATAGTTCTAAGTAGAGAAATTATCAGATAAATTTAACAGCAACACTTCACATACCTTGTGTGTAGACTAACAATACCTTGTAAAACTTGAATAAATTCAACACAGTAGACAAAAAAAAAACATCATATTAGTGCTATCAAAAATTTAAACTCTTATTAAATTATTACAAGTACAAATGGTGTAATCCGTTGGAAGAATAAATAAATAACTAAAAAATCAGGTATGAATAACATCAATAAATTGCATTTGGAACTAAGGGTTGGTGTGGAGAGGTTAAAATTTTAATTATTCAGAACAAGAGGTGAAACATCGGAAAGGAATGCAAATTATATATAAAAAACAAGGAAACTTATCATTCTAAAAAGCCAACCCATAGTAAATAATCTGGTGAAACTGAATGGGGGTATTAAATAGTAACCCGAAAGCTAATAACTTTAAAAACAAAAGGTAGGCTATTCATAGGTGGCAGTACAATAAGCGACCACCAACTGCATCTGCCCTTCTCTTCGACTAATTTGAGGCCAAAGCTAAAATTAAAATACCAAAAGGTGCTAGCTAAGTTTAAAAAGTACAAATACGTAAGTACAAGGTTTGTTTAAAGCAAGAGGCTACACTGTAGGTGGTATTAAAGGATAGGTTAAGAGTTGAACTTGGCCAGAAAATAAAATTTATTAATTTGGTTTAAAGTAAAAATTATCAAACATTTACCTATGCCTAAATAATTAGTGAGAATAAGTTACTAAAGTTTAAGAAAATACTGCAACTCAACATTTTTAATTATTATAGAAATAGGCTTAGGAAGCAGTTGGTTGCAAGAACTGCTTGGCTCAGACCTGCACATTATAAACATGCTACTTCGAAAAAGTTTAAACATTTGAGTAAAAAAGACAGTTTAAGGAAAATTTAGAAAACTAAAAAAATTTAGAAAACGTCTACCCCCTTAAAAAACTTAAAACTAGGACTTAGCTCTCATAGTTGTGTAGAATTCCTCCGCTTCCTACCGGCAAGCCTAGCCTTCCATTTCAAACCACGCTCTGCTACCAATTTGCGACGATATTCGTACACTGAATTTGGAAAGACTGGGGTCCTAAACATTAAACGAGGTCGTGAAACGTTGATTGGAAGGTAGGCATACGATATTAACACCAAAACACCGTGCCGGTTCGTCGAGGGAGCGGGCAGCCAGCTTTGATTTTAGAACTCCGACCACAGAAACTCTAAGATGTCCTCGCCCTACGGAAGCCCTGAAGAGAAGAGAGAGCAAGAAACCTAATTCCAGATATCTAGAAAACCTGAAAAACTAGAACCAAATCAAACAGGCAGAATTCCACAGAAACATCTAGAAAGAGATAAACCATCAGGAAAAAACAGACGACTCGACCAGCTGTAGGGAAACAGCTCCCGGCCCGTCCAACGGCCAACAAAATAAAGTGGCAAACGCCACAATTATACTGGGTGTCCTAAATTCAACTTGAAAATTATATAGATTTAATACATTTACAGATTATATACTACGTATTATGTGCTATTTCCTCCAATATGACATAATAAATACAAGCTAAAGGGTTAAGGTTTTTTTTACAGAGATGCTGGAGGCATATCAATATTGCGGTCATTCATGGATACGTTGCTCACTGTTTGATCGGTCCTCACCATACTCATAGCTATGGTTCATTCTGGGTCTTCCATGTCATGTGCTGGAATGGTTCAATCTACACCACAAACGACTTAGCAGTTCAAACTCAACAGATGGAACTTTGGTACTATACAGGAACAATTCAGTTTCCTGGCCAACCCGGGTCCGACTCCACCTGCAATATTATTCAAAATTAAAATTAGAGAGGTCTCTTTCATGGAGCGCAACTTAAGTGCTTGGTATTAGGTAAATGCATATGATACAACGTTTAACAAAAAGGTTGGGCTGGCTAGGCATTTTTTACTATTTGTGAATGTAAACTAAAGGTTAACTCCTTTAAAATTCCACTTCGTTTAGCAGCTATGCCCCGTTCTGATTTTTTTATAAAACAATGTTATCTTAGTTTTTATCATTAAGATTGTTAAAAAAACTTGGAAAACCGGTCCATACTAGGAGTTATATTATCTTCTGAAAAATAGGTTTTTATTACGTCTATTATTTTCGAAATATCACCCATTTTATTATTGTTTGATGAAATATCTAATAAACCACTGTTTTGAGAAAACTATATTAAACATAAAACATTATTTACAATAACTTTCCATCCCAAGAATACCTAATTTGTAAGAATCGCATATGAAATAACTATTTGATGTAAGGTTTCGTGAAACCTCTGAGAAATAAATAGGCTATATTTGGATAGTAATTGAACAACTGCTATTAAAAATAGTTGTGACTGTGATAAAAATACAACTATGCAACATATTCTTGAAACTTTGACACAAAACAAATGTAAGTACAACTAAACTCTCTCTCTCTCCTCTCTCTCTCTCTCTCTCCTCTCTCTCTCTCTCTCATCTCTCTCTCTCTCTCCCTCTCTCTCTCTCTCCTCTCTCTCTCTCTCTCGTCTCTCTCTCTCTCTCTCTTCCCCTCTCTCTCTCTCTCATCTCTCTCTCTCTCTCTCTTCTTTCTCTCTCTTATAATTTTAAAAATTTTTAGGTTCCAGGTTTATTAAATTCTGTCACATGAGATCCTTAACTAATGATAAACACCGACGTGAAGTCGCCACTGTCAAAGCGCTGCGTTTCAAGCCTATCTTCATTTCTAGAAAGAGTTGGCAGTCCGCTTGGTTTCATCCCAGACTTGTCGTGTACGATTAGCAGTATGGGGACGTGCATTGTCGTTAAAAACAAAATTACCCCTACGTTTTTTTTCTATCTTTCGCTGTACCTTCTGAAAGTTATTATAGTACCTTTCTGCTTTGATTTTTGATCCTCGTTTCAAGGAAACCAACCCGAGTCACACCCTTAGCATTCCAGAAAAAGTTTAAACCTATGCTTAATTTTTATAGGCTGCATTTTTGTTCCACAATACACATGCTTTCACTCATGTCTCATCAGCATTAGCAATACAGTCGAGAAGTTCGTTACCATGTTTGTTTTATTCATCAATGGAAATTAAGGATGCAGTAAGTCTTTGCTTTTTGTAACTTTCTGTACGGAATTTAAAACCCACCTCGCACAAAGTTTGTGGTATCTAAGCTCCCAAACAGCAATGCTATAAGGTAAATTTCGTGAAATATGTGGAAAATGTTCCGACAGTTCAGTTATTGTTAAACGGCGCTAGTATATTTATAAAAGTACAATTATCTCACAAAAGTTCACTTTATACTAGGTACCCTAAAAATTTACCTATTGTTTGGGATTTAAAAAACTCATTTCAAAATAAAAGGTATTGTAAGGCTTTTTATATTGCAACATATGTTGCGATGCCTATAATACGTTAAACTAACGTTATTTGTTAATGGATAATAAAATATTTTTGAATTCACAATATTAGTTAAACATTAAGTTTCCCCCGTGTTCTTTCAATAAGCCCATTTGTCTTTAAGCTTTTAAATTTCAAGTTTTTTCTTAGTCATTGGTAGGAATGGTTCACAGCAAATGAGATAAGGCCTTTGCTTATACTTGCGTATACTTATTCTAATAAAAGTGTCTCAAACACAAAGGTGGAAATTATCAAATTTCCCAAAATCGTTCACAAAATAATTAAATCAATTAATAGTAAAGTTTTATTAAAATAGTATTGTAAATATTGCTAAAAAATATGAAAGATCATCGTTAGGTAAAAGTGTAACCTTGGTTACTTTAACACGTTTTTAAGACAATACATTAATTTACAATAATTAAGGTGGGCATTATTGGCGAAGTTAATTTCAAAACGGAATGCAAATAATTACAACAATCTCAAGTGATAGGAATACAGATCGGTCAATGTCCTGTTACGTAGAATAATATGGTAAGTTCATTTAGTAATATTGATAGTTTTAAAACCTTAATGATTTGCCTTTTAGAATTTTAAACCTGTAATGACCGTTACTATCTCGAGGGATATTTTGTACGTCTGAATTAGTCTGAAAGGCCCGAAGCATTACTAAGAGCCCGTTAAACTATTAGTTCCTTTAACGAAATATTTTTATGCTAGGCCTTACCAATAGTTTTTTATTATTTGCTTTAATGTGCGTTCTTAGCATTTTCTTCTTAAAAAACAACATATTTATGAAATAGGCTAAAGTAAAAATTTACGTGAACGTTTTCAGTAAAGCAAGTATTAAACAAATAATACATTATGTAGACCGCAGGTAGTGAACTATAATGTACAAGCTACTGGATTGCCCATGTTACATGACGATGTCAATTACTAGATCAGGAGAGCACTGCTAACATCAAACAAGAAGATTGATTATACCGTCTTGAACCGTCACCTTGTAACTACTGCGTTACAACGCCAAACATCTGTAGATCTTGGTGTATTGATACTAAGGCAGGCTATAAAAACTAGATGGCAGCCTATACATTTGAATAAGATAAAACGAGAAACACCTAAAGAGGCATTGTTACCTGAGGGAAACATTTTTTTTTAGATAAATTAGTTTCAGAAAATTTAACATGTATATAATCATTTAGAAATTATCAAATTGTACCGCATAATGTAGAGTATATAAAAAATTAGAATATTTATATTTTTTCTACAACAAACATAGTTTATTTTTACCAAATTTAAGTAATACAACAATTACGTTAAAAAGTAATCTTTTAATCCTGCCATAAAATTGTTTTGAACAATAATTTACTCAAAAACCAAACTTGTTATGACTTTTTAAAATTATATAAATTTTTTTCAAGAAGTGCTCTAAGCTTGAACATGGGTTTCGTTCCATTTTAGGAGTGTATAAATTTAACGTACCATGTAAATGGATTCAATTAATAGATTTTTTTCTTGTCAGAATAGTAGTATGGATTATTTATTTTAATACAAGTAATGATAAGACAATATAGTTTTCACTGTGATTTTATAAGCTCAAAACTGAAGTTTACTCAAATTTGCACAAAGTACTCAATATATATTTAGTTACAGAGGTTTTATTTTTAAATATATATATATTTAAATATATATATATATATATATATATTTAAATATATATATATATATATATATATATATATATATAATATTGTACAACTTGAATGACATTGGCTTTTTAGTAAATAAATGAATAATTGTATATAATATAATTACAGTATTTTTACTAGAAATTGCACCAAAATATAATTAAAACTTATTTTAGAGACTGCACATCTCCCGTGAGTAAGAAAGTATTCCCTATAGAGAGCTGTTACATCGACCGAACCGCATTGTTATATCTCTTCACGTAACCATGGAATTCATAATTTTACCTGCCACTAGTATCATAAGTTATCTATGTATTTTACAATCACGTATTATTTAGTGTTTTATACTTATGAAGTGACCTATAATTAATTTACTTTTCTTATTGAATGTTTGAGAGTAATTATTATAACAGGAGAAAACCTATATTTTTTTACTAGTAAGAGTTGTAGAGTACTAATGTAGTAAGAATACGTAAATGGGGAGGTTAGCTGCACCAGAATATGAATAAAAATCTAATTAAATATATATATATATAATATATATATATATATATATATATTATATATATATATATATATATATATAGGTAATATTTCCCAAAATTGAGGTGTACATATTTGATAAGAAAGCTACTGTTTTTAAAATAAAAATTCTTTTTCTTATGTACGATATATGCTTAAGAGAAACTTGAAAAATAATGGAAGCCACAAATTATTCTATTTTTCGTGAAGTTTATCACTGTACTTTTGTGAAAGAGTATACTGATTGTTTTATATACGTAATAAAGATATACTGATTTGAATATAATTTACCTGAAAATCATTAAGAGATACGATCTCGTATAAAAACCTTAGATATTTGAATTTTAATCATAAAGCTGGAAAGTAAGTATATGTTTTTAATAATAAAACGAGAGGTATAACAATGGTTTGAATAGTACGTATACCTACGGTCTAAAAATAACCGTAAAATATGAAAGTAATTTAATATGCTGAACTATGTAAGAGCTGTAAATTTTATTGTGCCAGGTTTTATTAGTAATTGTTGACCAATTTTAGGAGTAGAACCATTCATATCCCGATTTAAAATTCTTTAACTCCAGTTTCTATGTACTAATATTTTTAATTGAAAGTGATGAAAATGTCCAGGGGTTATTTTATAACGTATTTTTATACAAAACTTTGAATTAATTTATTATTATTAATCAAATAATTATTAAAACATGGTAATTAGCTAAAATATTTTTTATTTCAAGTTATTTTTCACAATACAGCTTTTTAACTATCAATTGCAAGTAAACTAACGATTAAAGAACTTCAATTATTGTAATGTTTGGCATGTATATCAAATCAGACTTGTATCTATAGGTATAGCTTTCTACATAAATAACTCATAAAATTTTTAAATTATCTCCACTATACTTACAGTAAGCCATTGAAAACGACAAGTGAAGTTTGTCCACAGTGATGAAGATCGCGTTACTTTGATAATGAGGAAATTTACTTTACAACCTTTAATCGGCACATTTTTTGTCACCGCTATATCTCAGTTTCTCAAGAAGCCGTTTGATACTTTTCAGTTAAAACCACTTGGAATATTCAAATTCAATGTGTCACTTAAATCTGACTAACCGCTACATCACTAACCACATAATTAGAGTTCTTTATATTAACAAGTAGCAAAGACCTTCAATAACTTACAGTTGTTGTTTGTTTTTACCAAAAATCTCAATAACCCAAATTTCTTGCTTACATTCTTTGAACAAGGTAGGAGTGCGCTACACCACATGTCACGAAATGGCTTCGACATTCTATACAAACTTCCAGTATATTGTTTTCTCAAGATGATAGACTAACATCATAAAGAGAATACATTTACACCTTGCCCACCAAGAAATAAAACTGTGTTACACTATTGAGTGATAAGCTTAAATACGCTCAGACAAATGCTATAGTTGGACACAAACCATTATAAAATTTATTCTTGTGTATGACAATGAAGATTTATGCAAAAGTTATTATCTATGGATCACATCTTCCTCTAGATATCTTGCAACATAATACCACGTTTTAAGGCTTTAAGGAAAATATTATCAGCGTCCATAAAATTCAAAAATATTTTGTATAATGGAAATAATTATTTTTAGTGCATTAGTTTGACGCGGTGAAGTTGTGACAGAAGTTGTGATGAAACCGTATCATTTACACATGTATCATCGGGGAATAAACTATAGAGTCGTTTGGACTATTCAAAAACATAGCTTGGAAGTATCGGAAAATTCCATTTGAGACCGAACCTGACTGTTTTATTAAAAAGTAAAAATGTTTTAAGTTTACTTCAGATCATTAATGAAAATGCTTAAATAAACATTCTATGATATTGAAGGTGGGTATGATGCTATAAACAGATACCATTGGTACAATAGTTTTTCTTAATTTTCCAGAAATAAAATAAATAAATGAAAAGAATATAGAAATTAATGAATGTTCGTATAGCTAAACAGTCTGGCTATAAGATATGCATCTTCAGTTGAGATTCCAGTCGGATTTTCAAATTTTCAATCCTATATATATATACATATTATAATATCTCTCACCCGGCAAGTGAGAGACCCGGGTTCGACTCCCAAGTTCGTTTTGTGATTCAATGTTTATTGAAATTAAATAAGGTAATTGCCATTTATACAATTTAACGGGAATAAGAGTCGTTTGACAGGTATTTGGTCTTCCGATCATATGTTAGTTTGCTTATTCCAAAGCATATGTGACAGATCCGGCCAAATACAAAAATAATTGAATGGGAAAAAGTAAGCGCTCTGTGGTGTAATGGTAGCACATTCACCCGGCAATTGAGAGATCCGGGTTCGACTCCCGGCTGAGCAAGTACTTTTTGCAAATTTAATGTTTATTAAAATTATGTATATATAATATATATATATATATATATATAAATATATATATATATATATATATATATATATCTTGAGCGTTTAACGATATATTCATATATGTAGTGGTGCTGTAAAAATGCTTTAAATTCAATGAAAGTTACAATAAAATTATAATTCATAAAATACACAGTATAATAATTACAGAGATACAAGCCAGATGGAAATGTTACTGTTTGTATGCAAGCTTTTACTGACAGCTGTTCCCTGTCTCACCTTCTACGGAGCACCATTAATGTTGCACCAGCTTCTCTGGCAAACCTAATGCTTTGTGTGTTGCCATTGGGTATAAATTCTTTTTCCAAATTTTCTTTTATTTTTAACTAAATTTTAATATTAAAAAATACAATGAAAAATTATAAGAATTGTATTCATAAATGATGTCCATTTCATTTCATATATCGAACTTTTAATTGCACTGAATATGGTTTTGATATTCTTATTAACTGATTTAGATATCACAGGTATTTTCATTTAATCGTGGTGTGTTACTGTTTCCTTCACTATTGTGGTCTTGGATACAGATGTAATGCTAATTCTATTGGATCGAATACCATTTCGGGCTTTCATCATTCGTAGATCATTTATATATTCTCTTTCATTGAAACAAATAACTATATATTATACTTGAAACACTCATAAAGATTAAATTATATATAATAATATTTTTTTATCACTTAAATATACAAACCGATAATTACAATTACAAACGCTAAGTTATATGAGTATTTTTATACTATTCTATATTATATTATTACGATTGTCATATCCTTATATAATTTTAAAATTCTTTGGGATAGCTTAACTGTATAGAGATAGTTTACAACAATGCATGGTGTATTATCCAAACACGTCCATTAATTCGTATCTGGTTCATCAATTTATTGGGAAAAAAACATAATCTCTATTTTAGAATAAAGATGACATAAGACAAAACTTTATTATAGAAAGAGGAGAAATGTGAATATTATTTCAATAAATCGCCTAATAATTGCTGTTAGAAATTTTTCTTTGCAAAGTTCATATTCTGTGATTTATGGTTAGGATATGGTAAGAGCCATATAGTCCATCGTTTCCTTTCGAATTCATACAACAAAATATATTAATATTAACTTTTTACTTTACAAAGAAAGTTTGTTTTGGAATATCATGCTCGTACTGATGCCCTCCTAAGAATTGAACAAAACTTTACGAAAATTTAAAACTTAAATTCTTTACTGATTTGTTGGCTCTGTGAGGAGAATAATTGAAACGTTTCATTAGTTTAGTTTCATTTTTCAGACTAAGCATAACTTATAGCATTAAAAAATATTTTGGAAATTAAATGTATTTATAATATACATTTTTGTATAACAGGCGGCACCACTGACGATTGCAAAAACTATTTAACTGCGTTATTTTGGATGCGCGATACTCTTGAATTATACGCATATATTTTACTATGAAAAGAGAACAATTACTTTAAATCCGTAAACACGTACGATTTGAAAAAAGCTGCTTTACAGTCGGATATGTTAATTTTAAAATATATGAAAGTTGCAATTTACAGACTTTTAACTTTTTTTTTACTAGGGGTAAGATAAATATCACATTTTAAACGATAATATATTACTTGTGTTTTATATTTTTTTTCGAAATTTTAAAATAAAAAATATATGTTTATTGCAAAAAAAGTAAAACATTACACAGTATTAAATCATTACGTAAACAAATTACGTCAATACAATATGTAATACATCATTAAATTATGTTTATTATTGATAGAATAAATATGCCACACATACGTTTTCTTTGGACTCTTAAAGTGGGAAAATTTCCATCCACATAACTGTTTGTTTATTAATCAAAGGTTAAAACTCTGCTTTTTAGAACAGTACCTTATTATTGCAGTAAAAAAGTGTAAAATACCAAACGACAATAAGTATTAAATCAAGATAACTCTACAACGAGAGTTGTGGCCACTAATAAAGTAATCATCAGCACGCCAACGCTTTGCCGGCCACAGAACAACCTGTGATATCAGTAATGTACCCGCGGTAACAACAGTGTTCTGGCGGGAACAAGGCTACTGACACCTTACAACTACTACTGCAATAGCTATCGCAGTCACGTTAAACCAACGTTTCAGTGCATTAGCATTATATTACCTTCGTAACCAGCAGAGAGTAATTTACATCTGCACTAGTTTACAATAGCATATGTATCTCTCATATTTTCAAATATGTAACTTAATATATTTATCTGTACTACACGTTATTTAATGTCACGTTATAGCCTACGAATATTACTAATATCTGACCCCAACACCACAACTGTTTCCTCTATTTGGTCATAAATCATATTGGTGTAATGTCTGAAATTGTTCAACCAATTTACATACATAGTTTTAAAAGCACAGAGTTTAGCTTGATAGTAACATCACTTCAACCTTTTTTGCAAATGATGCTTATTGTAAACTGAAAATATTAAACATATAAGAATATTATAAGTTTTAATAAAGCATATTTTGGCTGTACATTTCAAAGATTTCATTGGTGAACTTGTTGTCATTTACCGAAGTTTATTAAATTTGATTCTAAAATGTGGTATCGATTTATGTGATTGAATTTATAATAGATATGTTTAAATTTCCGAGACATGTTTTTAAAGATATCTCATACTTTCAATGGGTAGAGATTTGATAAATTATATTTGTTCAAAAACTTAGTACCATGGTCAGGTTGAATTTGGTAGACTTTCCACTACCGTCAGTTTTTATTCATAATAAGGGGTTTTTTTTGTACAAAAATAAATTTCATTATGTACAAGCCAAAGCAAAATACGCTGTAAAATTAACTTACAATAGTATTTATAGCTTTTTTATCGATAAAAATCAGATTCAGTAGTGTGTTATGAAGTTAGAAGATGGAAATACTCCAGACCACGAGTCATACAACAGCGCGTGATAAAGACATAACGCAGTTTATGAAACAGAGAAATACATAATTATCATATTCAACCTTGACTGCTGAGGAAAGGGGGCAAGTTAGGTACAGAAGTCATAGCAACAGCCATACTTTCCTACACTTCTCAAAATACATAGGTATTGCATAGTTAGTAAAGTGTATCTAGTAAATAAGGATAAAGTGTTTCTCATCATGTAACTATATGAATATGACAACTTTTATATATGATTACCGCTTTAAACTCATCACTATGAGGAATTTACTAAAGGTTACAAAAGCATATTGTTTGATTAATAATTATTAAACGTGTTACAGTCTATATGTTTTTAATTTTGTTGCATGTTTGATGCACTACATAAAGGTAACATATTTAGTCTGAAACCTATGATTCGTAAAATTATTCTTTTTTTTATTTAAACATATTTTGATTTGTAAAGAAATAATGTTATATAAAACATAGTTTTTTAGATATATGTTGACAACAAAATTAAATAAAGATTTTGGCTTCACTCCTAATTTACGATCTTAAATTTCGTGTTATTTAAAAGCAACATTTTGAAGAAAGAATACAGAATAAATCTTTGTAAATACACTGTTACAGTTTCTACTTTACAAAACGCAAAGGAATCGTCTTTAAACTATGAAACAAAGTCTGGTTAATCAGGTGATTGCTGTTTTTGAAGGTTCTGCGCATTCAAATTTCCCGAAACCTTCTAGCAGCCTGTCTGCAATATTTCGTGATAAAATTTGTGCACTACATTTTGCTCCAAACATACTTCAGGCATTTTAATTTTGGTAAATATCACACAACATGTTGAAGACTTTTTAGAGTTGAGAACACTTTAGGTGTTTCTTTTCGCTTAAACTTTTTCTGTATAAATTTCTTTAAAAGGAACCGAGCTAGTAAGGATGAATTGGATGCTTTACGGCTCAATGATGAGAATGCGTCGAATGCTACAATTAGAGGTATGATTCCTTTTTTTAATACCACCAGACATAGAAAATATTACTAGGTGTTTTTACATCTGAAGAAGTAATATTAATACCTATATGTAGTGTTTTTTATTTATCAATCAGTATAACTGAACTAAGACCATTAATTGTACTTTGCATATGAAGGAGGATATTAATAAAAAATTAAACAAACCAAAGACTTATATCTAATTCCTTTATATATAAAAATTTATGGTTGAACTGTTAATTAAAAAACAAATATTTAACTACTATATAGTTCCAAAATAAAAGAATATTTAACTTGTAATGCACTCAATGCATGTACAACAAACGCGAACTTACCACAATTTTACAGCCTAGTTTTTACAGCCAATCTCAGTTTTATCTCAAAAGTTAATTTTAACTTAAGTTCTCACACGAACTAAATAAAACTATCGAATTTTGAATGTTTTATGTTATAATAATATTTTTTCCGCAGCATTTTATAGGTTTAAAACTTTACCATTATTATTTGGATGACGTAGAAGTATTTACTTGTATGTGATAGGACGAATGACAGAGAAAACTGGTACTCCACAGGAATGAATCTCCTCTAAACAATTTGCCTGCTGGTTTTATGGGATTGTGTATAAGTTTTCTCTAAAGTAACTGTAATACCTTTGATAACATCTATACATGAATCTTATTGAATAGTCTTAGACAATAACGACAGTCTGTACATGCTTAAGATGAATGTTTCATCATAGCTTCAAATAACATAAAGTAAAATTTGAACATTCTTTCTGCTAAGGTTTTACAGAATGTTAGCACAGTGATTTTGTTTACCAAGTGAACTGCCCTCAATGTAATTTCAGGGACTTTACAAAGTTAACGTTTACCAACTCAAATAAATATTTAAATTAAATTATAATTAAAATAATGATTATATACTCTTGTATTATGCCTGACCTACAACCAAAAAACAAAATGTATATAAAGCCAACATTAATATGTATATTTAAAAAAAATCCTAAAGTGTTTTTGTTGCCTGGAACCTAATATAAAATAATATTTAGATTTGTAATAAAAAATGGAAACATTTTAAAACTCTCAAACCCTAAATCTTCATGATAATATTGACGATATATGCAATATTTACTTTGTAGGTAGTAACAGACAATGTCCTAAATATTTGTTAAAAAACAAAATGTGATATTGCTTCCATAATAGAGAAAACATTTTAAGAAAATATAATTTATTGTATATTCAAAGATTACTATTTGGTATTTTCTTGTAAGACGCATTAAACTGCATTTTTTATGTAAGTTTCTAGAGATAATTAATTTTATCCGTGTAATGGAATGTCAAAATTTGTTATATGCTTCTAAAATCTTTATTTATTGATGACAATTAATATTATCAACACAATTAAAACGGTTATTTCATTAGTTAATTAAGAAGATCATTTCGTTGGAAAATATTCTCTCTTGGATCAACTACTGCGGTTACTGCCGGATATTGCATGTCAACGAACTTTGCTCCCTCGTGATAAAAGTTTGAAAACTAATTAAAGGAGGTGTTGAACTTCACTTACAGTTTCTTTTAGATTGTTCAATATTTGTAAAATATAACGTTTACTCTTTGATATGCGGATTACGAAGATGTAAGCTAGACACCAGGTTTTATTATAGTAGGTATGCTTGAACAACTTGAATCTATGCGTTCCTCCAGATTTGGGATAAACATGTTACATAGTTGTAATATCAAAACTGTAAATTTAATGGGGAGTAGTATCACAATGTCATATCTAAGCACTAAAACTGTCAGCTTTTTAAAAATATTGAATTGTCTCAAATTGAATCAGAATTATAACCACAGTGTATTCGTTTTGATTCTACGGTAGTTTTTCATCAATTTTAATTTTTGAAACGCAGTATAATATTGACATTAGTTGCTTTAATATTTGGATAGCTATAAATAAGGCTATCTAATATATACACCTATGAAACCTTTAAAAGAAAGAAAACACACACAAACATGTTTTGTATATAACAAGTTCATATACGTTAAAATTGTATATATATACATTTTTTATGGATATAAACAGTTTTGAATCATTTAAACAAACGCCAACATTAGATTCTACATTAAAACGAGCTCTCTATGACTTTAAACCTTCATATATTGCGAGCCTCTAATATTTAATAATTACAGTTAACACAACATAAAGAACAGTTGTCATCAATGTTACAACTAAGATAAACAGGACACATTTTCTTCAATATTTTCAAGTAGAAAATTTTGTAATAGGAAGTAAAAACTTAATAAGTGTAATTAGTTCTATATACTGCTAAGAACTGAATAATAAAAATTACATGATCGCTCATCAGGAAGTTTTATAGCACATATCGTTTGGCATGCAATCTACTTTAAAGACATAATTTCCTTTTCTTTCGATCTCTTTGAAAAATTGTTTTCATATTACTGTTCTATTTTAGAAATACAATTATCGTATATATTCATGTAAAAAAAATGTATTTAGTTGCTTTCTGCTTAATTATTTGAATTTGATCAAATATTCCGAAATAATCCATTTACTTCCAAATATATATATATAGCTGAAACTCCTCCTAAATGGGTGGTACCTTCTTGGAATGTTTTTACATTGTACCCAGCAGAATGCGCTACGATCACAGTTTTCAAATGTTTTCTATTTTAATTCCAGGTTTTCGTGACATTTTGTGCTGGCTATCAGATATGTGTGTTGTTTTGTAACATCGTGTAATTATTGTGTGAGTGCTAATTGTAATATTACATTAATAGAGATTGAAGATGGTTTGAAGTACATAAAAAACTATAGTTATTTATTGAAGTTATTGAACTAATTTAGAAAATTTATTAAACGAAGTGAGTATATTGGTCGCATAACCTAAGTAGCATACAAATCAAAAGGTTGTGTTTCTATGTGTGAATAACTATTGTTAACAGTTTGGTCACATAAGTTCAAATTAAGTAGCATATAAATCACATGATTGAATAAATATTCGTCCTCTTCCACGAAGACGTGGCCATTTTTTCTGTAAAAATAAAATTCTATATAATAGTACACAATGAATATAAGTAACTTATTGAATATGTAATTTTAATTAAGTAACTTCTAGATAAAAATGTAAAACAACGTAGACTACGGTATCTAAAATACTAAATAAGTAATTCCCTATAGGTCTGAAGTACAATAAGTGGCCACCATCACAATCCGAATTATTGATATTTCTGATTAATCTATCTTAACTACCGAATTACATTGTAATTATTTAAAATTACAGTATAGTAAATCGGAACTGGCCAACAGAATTTAATTTATCTAATATACTAAATAAGTATTCCCTATAGGTCTGAAGTACAATAAGTGGCCACCATCACAATCGAATTATTGATATATCTAAATACTACTAAAATGACGATCCGAATTAGATTATAGTTATTTTAAGGCCGAAGTATAATAAGCGGCCACCATCAAAATCAACTTATTGATATTTCTGATTATTCTATCTAAACTACTGAATTACATTATAGTTTTTTAGAATTACAGTATAGTATCGAAACTGGCCAACAGAATTTAATTTAATTCAGCCCTATCGGAAAACCATCTAATTTGTTTATGTACACTCCTGAAGGATTAACAAAAAATATTGTACATTCAATAGCATTACAATAAATTAAGTTGTTAAATGAAGAAAATATACTTGTTATAAAATTAGTAATTTAAAATTACAGTATAATATCGGAACTGGCCAACAGAATTTAATTTAAAACCAATTCCTACACTATTAACAATAAGTAGTTTATTCACACATGTGATTTGTATGCTACCTAATTTGAACTTACGTGACTAATTCTGACTGCAGATTAAAAAATGTAAATTACAACAAATTATTTTAAATCCAATTAGTTTAAAACTTGATTATCTAAACTATTAACAATATTCACACATACAAACACAACCTTTTTGATTTGTATGCTACTTAGGTTATTTGATGTATGCGACCAATATACTCACTTCAATAAATTTGCAAAATGAGTTCAATAAATTTAATAAATAACTATAGTTTTATTGCACTTCAAACATCTTCAATCTCTATTAATGTATCATAACAATTAGCACTCACACAATAATTACAGAATGTTACAAAACAACACACAAATTTGATAGCAGCACAAACTGTCGGGAAAACCTGGAATTAAAATAGAAAAAACATTATAGGCTGTGTTGTAATATTAATAATGTTTACGTAGAACAATTGGTGAAACTTCATCTTTGCAATATGCATTACATTACTGATCAAGCACTTTACAAATTTAAAATATGAACTTTCTAAATTTTAAATGTGAACAAATGTTTCTGCCTCTTTGATGAACTTTAGCTGAAAATATTCACAGCTGTTTAAGTATCAGTTCACTTTGTATTAACGTGTCGTTCGTAGCGCAGTTTGGCGGATCCCAATGTAAAACACTCCAACATCAACAACAATTTATTATTAAGAAAATAATCAAATAAACTATTTAAATTGGACCGAATTGTGAATCTAAACCATTCTCGGATCCACCTGAAGACACACAAAAAGTTTCATTAAAATCGGTTCCACCCGTTTAGGAGGAGTTCAGCCTCATACACAAGCACACAAGATATATATATATATTATATTATATATATATATATATATATAAATATATTATATATAATATATATATATATACATACATATTATGAAAATGGTTAAAAGTAAAATTTAGTTAAAGAATACTGGGTTTTTATTTTTTATTATTTTAAATATTCTTATCCCAACATTTATAAATATATTTAATATAAATTTTCGTCCGATAAAAAAAACATTTAATGTTCTAACAAATTTTATATATTTAATTATAAGGGGATAAAAGTTTTGTTTTAAAGACAAAATGATTGAAAATAATAATAAATATTAATAAATTTGTGGTTTATAGTAAATATTATGGTTTTTATAATGTTTAATTATATCATTCAAATTTTATTGTATACAAATCATTATTATTGTTATATTTAAACATTAACTGCCAATCAGGCCAATGCGTGTTTATAGATGGGTTTTTACGAATAGCAGCCTAATCAGATGTTTTTGTCAATTCGGCTCTCATGAAACTAAAATACGTTTAGCGTGACAAGCTGGATGTGTTCATATATTATATAAATCTATGATCTATGACTTTTATATTTAACTAATACTTAGACATGACAAGTATTAAATTAAAGTCATGTTTCATTAAAATATAACGTGTAGTTGTTGTAATTAAACACAATTAGAGTAAATAGATATTTAATATTTACGATATAAATTATTACATTTTTTACGATTAACTAATTTTCGTAGGTATTTTTCAAAGTTGGTTGCAGATAGTGATATATTATATTTACTGAATAAATAGTTTTTAGATGACAAAATACAGAAATTCTTCATCTTTGTTAGATACTTCACAATAAAACCCTGCGTTTAATGCGTAACAGTTAACATACTCATTTGAAATACATTAATAATATTTGTAGGTATTATGTCATGATCTGAAACCATATCAAGTACAATCTTAGGATAATTGCACTGATAGCGAAATATCAATATACTTTTTAAATTAATTACAATTTTAAATAACGTAACGACTCTTAAATAAAATTGAACTATTCGTATAAACCTAGACGAAATGGTATTTTAATGTTTTTTTAAAGAATTTATATCTATAAAATTTTTTCAGCCTTACTCTCTTCAAGATCGTAATTAGGAGGGACAGGGCCACCACGTCATAATGATTGCAGTTCAGTTGTTACGCCTTCACTCTATATTTAAATTGTTGAAACATATATATATATATATATATATATATATATATATATATATATATATATATATATGTTTTATTTTAAATATCAATATACAATCATGGAAAAATATAAACTATTATTTCTACTGTTTGCTCCTTAACTCCCCTCTCCCCTCTCCCTCAACCAATCAATCTCTGTAAATGAACAGTTTGGTATAAGTAAAACAACTTAAATCTAAAAATTTGTAAAATTAAATGGTATTTATCATTTAAATCTAATAAAACTATTTTTACTGAAGAATTAACTGCTGATATTTTGTACACTTGGGCCAAAATGAAAGATTACATGACATCAATTATTCCTTTTCGATCTCAGGGAATGGGATACGCCTCTAGAGCTTTTTTGCAATTAGATATACATAGAAACAGAAAAAATTCGTGCCCTGGCACAAAACAGCAAGAAGCACACGAGATCATTAGCTTTAATCAAAAAGCCTAATCTTCATATTTAAAAAACATTGGTAGTTTGTACTTTTAAATACGTTATGTAATATGCTATTTACGGAGTTCCGATGGCAAAATGCTCTAAGATGTTACACTTTGGGACTGAATTAGGAATATCACTGGTTCAAAAGCTCGTCAATGACCATTGCACTTTTCATCTGAACCATTTCCCTTGTACTATACCGACTCTCCACCTTATTATGTTTCATAAGATCCTTGCACAGGCCAATAACCCATGAAGACATTCCCGTCACTAGAATGATTTTAATGAATATTGATAACAATCAATTCATTAATTTACCCAGAATGTTTAATAAACTGTTTTATTTACATAAATGAATGTGAATGATAAAGGCGGTGGATTTAAACACACTTGATGTAAAGTAAAAAGAATTTTTCATAGTATATCCAAATTACTTTACCTACATCATTCATATATTAGTTTAGCATAAGAACAAATTTATTATTTTAGTCAGAAATTAGGTAAAGTTAAAATACTTTCTACGTATTTTCTGTTATTTAATTTATTATTTATTGAATATTTAAACGATTATTCCAAAAGACGGTTTCTTTAGATTTTCAGCATAAACTTTTCTAAGTTGTTTCAAATACTCCATGGTAATGAGAACGACTATCTAATGAGAAACAGATAATTTGATATAAATATATTCTGTTCAACAAGGGCAGTAAATTGGATACACAAACTTTACAGTGTACATCCTGTCAGTTAAAGTACGTGCATTTGAAAATACGGAATGATTAAATTAAAAGCGTATTACAATAACATCAAATCTAATCAATATACTAATTATTCGATTCAAATTGCATTACAAGCATTTCTTATATTAAGTAAATAAAGAAGTAGTTTAAGGGTGAAATTATTTTATATTAACCAGAGGAGGTTTTGTTTTGTTATATATGGTTCAATATGCACCACTTTCGTCATGAAACTCCTGTTTTAAGAGATAAAACAATAATAAATAATGAGAATGCCGTACAAATATCCGCTTTATACCATGTAAGCTTACAACTGGCCCCATCTGCAATGCGGAGAAGCTTAAGTTTACTTTAAACCTTTGCCGCATATCCTAGTGCGTGTACATTACCGTTATGACAAAAGTACAAAACAAGCATCAATCACTATTATGTCACCGTTTATTATAATCTTTTTATTAGGTTTGTTATAGTGTACTATATAATTTCATTAGCTTTACTAAAAATCATATGGCCTATCCCTGGAACCCAA
>NW_025782409.1:0-35241 GCF_021130785.1 Homalodisca vitripennis | reverse complement strand
CATTTTTAAAGAATAAATGCTAATGGTTTCTTTGATAATTTGAATGAGTTTTTTTTTACTAAAAAAATTTGAAATCCAATAATAAAATATCCTTTACTTTTGGAGTTGGAGACAATTTGATACAACATTACTGTTATATACCTGGTTCTACAGTAACGGTTTGCCAATTAAAAGTGTATAGGAGGGACTGGATTAATTTCTTAGAAGGGCAGAGAGATAGAAACGTTAGTGGATGGGATGCTGTTTGAAAGTTCAGAGACCAGAATTTAGGAAAAAAGTTGTTCAATTCTGTGTTGGTTCGAGTGTAACTGTGTTTTGTGTACTGGAAATTACTTTCTTGCTTGATGATATCCCAGGCGGTCTTTCATACCATTTATTAGGGCTTTTCTTCTATATATCTTTCAGATTGCTCCGTCTCTTGGGCATGCCTTTAAATTATTTTCTATAATTTCCTTTACATTGACGGTACGGTCCTTAGGTCCTATTAAGCTAAATTCCCAACCCTCTGAGCTACTGTTTTCATTAAATTTTTATAAATATTGTATAAATTAAGCATAATAATGTCTCTCATGTGCCAACAGTCTGGTTGTTACCATTGCACTTTTTTTAATTTTTATCTTTCTTTTTTTTATAATAGGTGTGGAGAACAGAAATGCCAAAAGATTTATATAGCATTTTAAAAAGTTGTTGCATAGTTTCTTCTACTGTTATTTTTATTACAGTTAAAGTCATTTCAACCATTTCCAATTTTCAGTATTTTTAAATGATCAATAAATTAAATTAATTTCATTTTCTGTGGCTGCTTGCGGCACAAAAGTTTTTTATTGCCTGCTGCATTAATATTTTGAAGATTTTATGGCGTATACTGTTATTAAGGAATAAAACCCTCTAGCACAGTGAGAGTTATGAGTCAGCAAAAAACATCCTTGAAAAGACTTAATTGTAATATAAATTCCTCTGTAAAATGTAACTAAGAATATTGTCCTATAACGAGAATGTGCAGTGTGTGGGAACCTGAACAGTACATTTTAAATTTAGTGACTTAAGTATGTTGAGAAAAGGCTATAGCTTTAAGATACCCGTAATAAAACCATTTCAATATTAAAATCTCCTGAAAACAGTTATCAGTGTATCATTACTTGATATGTGTTTTTTATTGCCTGTTCAAATTCTTTGAAAAAAATTTGTATCAATATTACCTTGAGGGTGATCTGTACAAAGACTAACAAATAACAATATTTTGGTTTCCACCAATTTTATACAGCAAATTTCACAATCTGCTAAATTTTTTTTTACTCCTACAAAAAATTTTTACTCCTACAGTAAAAGCTTAGCTTGACACAAATTCCCCTGTGGTGTGTACAGATCTACCCTCATCAGAAAGACAACCAGTGTTTTCAGAAATACAAATAATATCAATTTTTTTCAATGTTGCAAAATTGTTCTAATTCCTAAAAGTTTATTTTCTAATGCTTTGTAATATTGAAGTTGAAGGATTTTTAAAGGTTGGTTTTTTTACAGTTGTGTTTGTCTATTTATTCTAAAAAACTGGTGGTCATTTAACATTTAAGGTTACAATTTGTTGGAAGTTTAAATTTTTTGTTTAAGTGATTTTTGTTGTGTTTACATATAGTGTTGTGCTACTTAGTATTCATGCTTTAAAAAATGTATGTTTTCATCCCTGTACACAACTTACTGTTCTGTAATATTTTTTTACCAAATTGGATGGTATTGATAAAACTCTATCACTTAGCAATGAAATCATTTATCAAAACAATAAATTATTGTCCTCATTATTTAAACTGTCACATGAAATTAAATCATATTAATTATTATTAAAAACCTTTAATAATAATGTGTTATTATATTATAAGATACATAAAGCCTTGATTATAGAATCAGTTAGCACACATATAAGTGAAAGCATCATAGAGAGGTTAAGGTTAATGGAGAACAAGAGACGTGTTCGATAAAATAGATTTTGAGCAAGGTAACTTTTGAAGAAACGTCAGCTAAATTAATAACCAGCAGTTTTTGTTTTTTAAATAATTTGTTTCTCTATTTTGTAAACATCAACAGTTCTTGGTCTAGGTCCTATAATTAATTATGTGTAATATTTCATCTAAAAAACTATCCTATTCATTCAATTTGCTACTGCATTTTATTAAGTTTTAGTGTATAGGTGTACAGTATATATTATCACATGATTCTCAATCTTCACCGTCCTATCTTATAGTGTTTATATGCCTCAGATTTATTAATATTACAATTTGTATTAGTATTACAATATTGTTGTCTGAGTTTAACTTTACATATCTCATATTTTAATAAGAATTAATTATATTTTTGTTTTTAATGTGGAGAAGTGATTATTTTAAGTAATATATTATTGTCAATTTCATTGTTTCAAGTTTTAATGTTTTGAACTTTGATTAGACATGATGTTGATGAAATTAAGTTTTCACTTCTATTGTGTGGTCTTTTTCCACAAACCAATAGGGAAAACCTTATATTCTATTTTTCCCTCAATATACAAAAATTTAAAAGGTACACATATTTTTTATTAAGATAAAAATTCCATAAAGATTTACATTTTTGCTACAAAACTATTTAAAGTTATCCTTTGTCCTTTTTTTATTTTCTGAAGTATAGTTATTTTATATTTTGTCTTTATTTGGTTAGTACAAGGTTCATCAACTCGGGGGAAATACGTGTTCCTCACTGACTCTCTGAATCTTTGTATTCCAGAACATACATTGACGCTGGTACCAGTAGATGATGGGTTGAAGCACCGGCCTCGGCCTGAGTGGGCCATTGTGTAACATGACTTGCGAGCTTAACGATGCCGAGGTTTGGCTGAAGAGCGCGCTGCCGGAGGAGAGTGGCAAGGAAGTAGGTGAAACTGTGTTGAGTTGTTTGTTTACCACAAGTGATTTTACAGTATTGTTTAATGTCATAATGTTCCATTGTAATACAAAGGAACCTTAACCCTTCACAACGCCTTATTAGTGGATTTCCTATAATGCCAAGACAAGTAAACAAATTTTGTTCCTTTAAGTTCAAAGCTAATTTTTTTAATAAATAAATTAGAAAAAGAATAAAATCAAAAAATTTTAAAACAGGGAATTTTACTTTAAAATTTACGTATTTATTGATAAAAACAAAAAAGAAATATTTACAAAAACTGTTTATTTCAAATAAGTTTTAATTTCATTGTATAATATAGTTAAACAGAAAATTTTAATTACTTTTTACTATAAAAACAAGATAAATATTTCAAACTGATCACATCACTAACCACATGATGAAGAATAATATACACGAGATATGTAGAAATCGCGTGCGCTTGTGGGACAACTGATGAAGCAGTAATAAACACCACAGATATGTTTGGTTATGGCTCTGTAGGAAGAGACGCAGAACTGACAAGCAAGTGGTCAAAGGTAGGCAAAGGGTGCTTCCCTCCCCCTACTGCAGAGTGAAGGTCGTTTATAAATACTTCCTTTGGCAACCACAATAAGCATGGAGCGTCTACAGCGTGGGAAGGAAACGTACCTTGTCAGAACAATAACTATCCCAAATAAAGCCCAGACAAGTTGAAACTTGGTACAAAAATTAATCTTATGAGCATCTCAGCTAAGTTTATTGACCAGGTTTGATATACTGATTTGTTTCAATTTAGCAGCCATTCAAACTTATCAAACAATTCACAACTCTGTTCGTTATTTATGAAGCTAGATAGAAAAAGTGTTCTAGAAGGCTTAAAACATTTCCTAAACTTATTGTTATAAGCCATATTTTTTGTATCTCAAACGGATTTCGATATATTGAGTATATGTAAATCCCAACTGATTCGGTAGGATTAATTTTGTTTTCTTTTGTTGTTAAACCAAGGTAAGATATGCAGAGATATATATTGTATGTGATACACAAAAAAAACTCATGTAAATTGAAAATTAGTAATATTTTTGGTGTTATTGGACAAAGTATAAACCAGCTAGTGTGACAGTGTGGTGACATGGGTTTAAAATATCAATATGTCAACTTTTTTAATTATTATGTTTCACCAAACTAGCCATGTTTGTTTTTTACAAACTAAGCACGCTTATCACATAAGAGGGGTTCTCTATCTTTAATTTGACTTGTATTATAACAAAGTATTACAATGTATCAAATAAAAATATTATTTATTCATCAGTATTACAAGAATACATTTAGTGATGTCCAGTCTTAAAATAACAGTAAGCTTAAATTATTGGGTTACATAACTAAACCCCAATCTTAATCTTAAATTAATACATTATTTTCGTACCAATATATAGAAAAATAATTTGATATGGATAACAGTTTTTATATACACAGTACATTAAATTTTTTTTTTGTTTAGAGTCAAAGATCAGTGAACGAATAAAGGGTTTTATCTATTAATTATTATTGGTTATGATATTATTAAGTATTTTTATCTAGTAGTATGTGTTTGTTGTTTGTTATGATAAATATACAAAAATGTGATAAAATTGGCCACTGGAGATTCTTGCTCAATCAGATCACTCGATGGCAGTTCTAGTGATGTAAACTTTACATATCTCATATTTTAATAATAATGAATTGTTTCTATTTTTTTTATATGAAAGAAAGAAAGAAACACTTCTTTATTGAGGCGAAATTAGGACCATATGGTCCTTTCTTACATTTAACCTCTTAAAAATATGTCTTAACAATGCAAATTAAGGCTAAATCTTAACTATAACTTACGGCTTAGTATTCCATTCACACAGTCACGATTCAAAGAGTAGCCCCACCCGCCCGCCCCAATCATCCGGGTCCAGGGTATATGGGTTTTTGTTCTCCAGGTATATGTGGAGAAATAAGTGATTATTTAAAGTTATATGTTATTGTAAATTTCACGTAAAAGTTTTAATGTTTGGAAATTAGGTAGATGCTTATGATGTTTACGAAATTAAGTTTCTCACTTCTACTAAACGTTGTCATCTTTTGCACCAGCCAATTTTTTCCCTTATATATCTATTCTTTTCTTTTCCTCAATATTAAAAATTTAAAGGTACATATTTTTTATAAAGATAAAAATTTTATGAAGGGGTGTATACATTGAATTGATTTCTTACATTTTTCACAATTATTGGGTACCAATCTAATTGGCCGTTGGCAGCCAATAGATTACTTTAGGTTTTCATACATTTTTTCATTTCAATAAATCTTTTGTAAAATTAGCTGGCACATTAAACTAAATTGTTTGTGCTGCAATATTAACAAGGGTTATTTATTTATCATATTTTACATCATTTTTGTGTTTAAATGTTATTTTGCTTAATTTTATTTTACTTTTTTCATTGCATAAGTGTGGCCAAAGACAGAAAAATAGAAGCAGAAATGCATCCCCTCTATGGGTGAAGGGTCTGGGCCTTTAAGAGAGCAACACAACAAACAGACTGGTGCCACCCATCATCTGACGAGTCCTTCATATTATGGTTAACTGAAAGGTGGTTGTGTTTACAGACACTCTCACTGCGGCAACCTGTGGAGAAGTGCTATTGCCTGAGTGTAGGAAAGGTGTCGTATGGCAGAGAGGCATCCCCTCTAGGTGTGAAGGGTTTGGGCCTCTAAGAGAGCAACACAACAAACAGGCTGGTGCCCCATCATCTGACGAGTGCTTCATATTATGGTTAACTGAAAGGTGGTTGTGTTACAGACACTCTCACTGCGGCAACCTGTGGAGAAGTGCTATTGCCTGAGTGTAGGAAAGGTGTCGTATGGCAGAGAGGCATCCCCTCTAGGTGTGAAGGGTTTGGGCCTCTAAGGGAGCAACACAACAAACAGACTGGTGCCCCATCATCTGACGAGTGCTTCATATTATGGTTAACTGAAAGGTGGTTGTGTTACAGACACTCTCACTGCGGCAACCTGTGGAGAAGTGCTATTGCCTGAGTGTAGGAAAGGTGTCGTATGGCAGAGAGGCATCCCCTCTAGGTGTGAAGTGTCGGGGTCTCAAAAGAGGGCAAACCCTACACACAGGCTGGTGGTCCACCATTTGAAGGGTGCTTGGACCATGAGTAAACCGAGAGGTGGCTTTTGCACTATTTGACTCGTTCATGAAGACCAAGGTATGTGCAAACCCAATCTGGTATTATTTAGTCATACTTTTAGGAGTGGTGAGGAAATTCCTTCAGATTACACAGGATCAACGTTCTAATTTTATAATACTTAATACTATTCAGTATTGTAATACAATACAGTGCAAAGTCCTTGCTTTCTGATCCTTGTTTGCTGTATTATTCTATGTTCTTAGTTTACGATTAATATCAACGTATACCTAATCAGTATTGCATTCCTCATCATTGATCACACCATGAGCTCACTGTTCTTGATGGATTTCTACGCCCTCCAAAAACCATATTTCTATCTGGTGCATCATTTCCCATGCTCGGCACATATTTGCTGTGTTTACCTGTTTACTTCAGATTGTTCTTCAATAGTTTGGTAAGATATGGCTGATTGTACCATATTAATTCCAGTCTTTTTGTTTTTCACCATCCACCTATAAACATGCAATGGCATGTTGGCAAAAAATCCAATTTTTCAAGTAAATTAGAAGTTTGATTATTCGTGTCCTGAATATCTTCTACCACAATAGTTTTTCTAATAAGAAAACGCTCCAAACCTCAGTAAATGTGTATTATTTAGTGTATTTTACAGTATTAGTTATCAAAAAAATTAGCCAGTAAACATAAGGGGTTGTTTTTTTTTTTTTTTTTTTTGTTTTCAAACAAATTTTGAAGTAATTTCAGATACTGGAAAAGGGGAAGAGTATAAAGACAGTTGTGACTGAGTTTGGGTGTGGTGGATCTAGGTATTGAAGACTGAAAAAAGAAGTTATTTTGAAAAGTGGGTATATCTGTGTGATAAAGCTGATGGTAGTGAGAATCAGCAAGAAAAAAAAGAATGAAGCGTGAATATAAACTGATGCTAGAGGCACTATTTCTTTAATTGTGTCACGTTAGAGTCATGGGAAGCCAAGTTACTGGATCTAGGTTCCATACAAAGGCTAGATTTTCATGAAAAGTTTAAATATGGCCAATCTTTTATAGCTAGCAATTGCTAAATTTGGAAAGCAAAATAGGTTGTCCAACAATGTAATTCATTGGTGAAAAAACTGCCTACAGACTAAATATAGTATTTAATAACTTTATCAAAACTAGAGGAGTTTTATATTTTTTTAACGGTTTAACGTATTAGCTGTTTTTAACTAAAAAGACTGAATTCAGTCATGTTGTCAAAATCGGTCAAAGGGAGTAGTAGTTAATTACTTTAGGACAAGTTACAAAAGAATCAACAGATTCATGTACTTTTTGTTTGAGGTTAAAATATGAGTATCTTTCTACAAACTATCTAAATATCACTCAGTGTGTAGTGTTAAATATATCAAGGCAATTATCATTCATCGCACAAGAAAAATTCCAAATTAATATAAAAAATTAAGAACATATTTATTTTATATAGACAATGTTTCAAGGAAAATTTAGTTTTCAAATCGTTGTATATTCTTGAGATAAATAATTGTTGACGGAATAAAAGTAATTTAAGTATAAGTTTATGTGTAATTGACATAATTTTATATTTCTATTTTGCGACGTCTATTTTTTTGAATACTTATGTAATGTCATGTGATTTATAGTGTTAAGACACCATTCTATAGTTGTATTATTTATGCAAATCAGTGTAAAGTTTACTTTTAATTGAATGGAAGAAAGTAGTAGTACTTTTATTTCATGTTCATCTTGGATCATAAAATACTAAAAGAACCACTCTTGCCCGTAATAAGTTATACTTAAAAAGATAGAAAATCCTTTATATTCCAAACTGAGTTTTTGTTCACACCAAATCAAAAAGAACAATTAAATCATAACATATAAATCCATCACATAAATTAGATGATACGTTACATGACTGGTGTTTAAAATAGCAAATTGGTGTTTTGCGTCTTCTGACATGGTAGATTGAGAATTCATTATAAACACAAATGTTCAAACATAGTACATGCTTTATCTTGCATTTACTCCTGGGTAGGTGCTTGAACACTTCCAAATAGTGTTAAAACTATTTTCTCTACATTTTTTATTCCGAACAATTTGGGAAAATTACATTTACTTGGCCTTAGCAAATTATAATTTAGAAATTACTTGATCTTTTTGTTACTACCCAGTTCTAATGTACATTATTCTGTGGGTTTACGCCCATAATAGTCTCATTAATCAATCAAATATTTTTACAGCAATTGAAGAAGAATTTGTCAACTGAAGCTCTGAAAGGATTCCGGGGAGACACAACGAGCACACCTCTCAAATCTCGCAATCGTAACACCGGAGGACAAGTCACCCCACCTGCGCCCCCTCCACCTGCACCTGCCATTCAAGTCAGTTTTATTATTACCTAGGGGAGACTTGAGTAAGCAGCCTACACTCATTATTTCAAGAAATCAAGAATCTTTATTGTTGCCCCCACTTTAAAAGTATTAACAATGTCAGAGCTGGTATGAGTTAGGCCACATCAATTGTCACATTTCTTATAACTAATTAAAATTCCTTAAAAACCAGTTTAAAAATTCAACATTTACAACTAATTAAAATTCCTTAAAACTAGTTTAAAATTCAACATTCAATGTTATTAAAATCACTTAAAATAAACTTCCTCAACTGAATAAAAGGCTTTCACTTTTAGCCACTTAATTAACATATTCTTAAAGTTCTTAGTGCTCATTGTTTTGGGGTTGAGAGGTAACTTATTAAATAGTTTTGTACCAATGTAGATATAGCTATGTTGGGATTTTGCTCAGCCTAGTATATTTCACATCAATTAAGTTTACAGATCTGGTATTATAAGAATGTACAGAGTTTCTTAGGCTAAACGAAGTCAGATTTTCTTTGATAAAAACCAGGCTTTGCAAAATGTAAATACTTGGCAGCGTTAGTATGCCTAGCTCTATAAAAAAAAGGTTTACAAGAATCTGTTTCACTTATGTTCACAAGGCATCGAATAGCTTTTTTTTGACATTTAAATACTTCCTTTGCACCAGCAGAGTTGCCTCCAAAGAATAGAGCCATACAAAAGGTGAGGAGAGTGAAAAAGTGAAAAGTAGGCATTGATAAGTATACTAGGACTTGTTACATAACTTGAGTTTCTTTAAACAAAAGATAACTCTAGAAAGGCGAGAGCAGAGTGAGTTGGTATGAACACCCCAAGTAAGGCTAGAATCTAGATTAATTCCTAGAAGTTTTCACAGATTTTATTTTCAGAGCCTTTAGTCTATTACTTAAACTAAATACAATGTTTTCTGTTTTTTCGTGGTTAACCTTTAATTTGTTTGCATGAAACCATATGTGGGATCTTTCTTTCATGTAATTCAAAATTACATTATTCAGGTTACGATCTTTACCTGATGTTAACAGAGTTGTGTCGTCTGCATAGAGTATGGTTTTTGTTAGGCACAAAAGGCAGGCAAGTCATTTACAAAAACAGTAAACAAGAAGGGGCCCAGGACGGAGCCCTGAGGCACTCCACAAGTAACATGCTTAAGACTAGACAGGTCTGCGCCCACCCTCACATACTGCAAACGATCAGTCAGGTAAGAAGTGAACAGAGACAGTTCCTTGTGCTCAACACCATAGTAAAACTTAGCTTTTCTATGAGTTCATTATGAGGTACCATATCGAATGCTTTACTTAAGTCTAAAAGTAGTGCACAGGCTTCTTCCTTGTTTTTCAAAACTTTCTAATACATGAGATACAACATTTTCCACTGCCTTAACAGTTGTCAAGTTATTTCCTGAATCCGTACTGAGCAGGTGTAAACAAGTGGTTATGCTCAAAAAAATTCACAATTTGCTTTTTCATAATTACTTTCAATTATTTTAGATATAACAGCCACAAGGGCGATTGGACGATAATTGCTTATATTTGACCTATCTCCTTTCTTGTGGATAGGAACAGTGACAGTAACTTTTTAGACATTGAGGGTAAATGCCTATGCTAAGAATAAAATTAATTAAATACGTTAATGGGACAGGATATGTTTTTCCAATAATTTTTGTTAGCACAAAATTCAAGAGGCCAAAAAGACGTCCTCAGATTTAGAATTGCTTAGCTTATTTACAGTATTACACACGTCAGCAATGCTCACTTCAGACCAAGTGAAAGAGGGGTGAATTGGGTGATTTAATACTCCGATGATTTCAATACATCTATAGGACAAGCAGTGCTTACACTATCACTATTTATATTTAACAATATCATTAATATTTACAAAGAAGTCATTAAACTCACCAGCTGTAATAGGTGTATCATGGTTTAGACCTTTTTTTGTTTAAGCGGCCAGTAACAGAGTTAATAACGCGCCCATGCAGCTTTACAGTGATTATTGGATTCCATTATATACTTATCATTTGCCATTCTTTTTTGCATTGTCTATTTGCTGTCTGTAATATTTCTTCAAATTTCTGTAGATACACACTAGACTAGGATTAGGACTTACTTCTTTTTGTAGCATATATCTAGGAGTAGCCTAACTTTAGCAAGGTAAGGAGTATACCAATTTTTGTTTTACCGTGTTACGGCTTTCATTGCTATTCTGTTTGATAGTTTTTGTTTTTAAAGGACAACATTCATTGAAATTGTCAGTTAAAATTTGCATAAAAGACTGGGAAAGCTTCGTCAACTTTACTTGCCAGTAAAAATACATTTAACCAGTTAATCTGACTTAACCTACATTTAAGCCTATTAATACAATTTTCATTCAATAGTCTGTAAGTTATAGTTCTCGGTGTGCAGTCTGCAATTGATGGGAACACTTTACTTTTCTTAGTTAGGCCAAGGAAGCTCATTTTCAGAAGAAGTCCACTGTGGTCGGAGAGATGAGGGGGTGTTGTTTCACAGATAAAAGTTGTAGGCTGCAGGTTGGAAATAAAGTTATCCAAACAGGAAGAGTTACGGGTTGGTTGAGAGTTCAGACAAAAACAGTCATAAGACTTTAGCATGTTTAAAAAATTTTTTAACTTGACTGTCATTGTTTCTTGGATCTAGGTTCATGTCCAGTAGCGATTAAAATTTTTAAAGTTTCTATATTTTACCATGTTGTCAAGAGTGTCAAAGAGTTTGGACATCTTTGCGGTGAAAATTTTCTACAGAGGAATCCGGAGTACGGTAGACAGACACAACTAATAAGTTAATTGAAGTGAAAGCGATCACAGCTGCCTCAAACTGCTTCAGTTCGCACAAAGAGTCAATGTTCACAACCTCACAACAACTTTGAAGATAGTCTCTCACAAATATAGCCACACCCCCATAGGACACATTTCTACAGTAGCTTGCAGCCAATATGTAGCCTACTGGTGAGTATGTGTCCAACTCATCATGAGTACAACCAATGTTCATTAATGCACAGTACATCGCACTTGACATCATTCAGAAAAACTTCCAGAGTATTTACTTTATTTTTTTATTGGTTGAATATTAAGATGTGCAACTATCAATTCAGAGTTTTCTTCAACAGAGTTGCTCATGCCAGGCCCAAGCCTACACTGAGTCCCACTTTTATCTATACTCAAGTCTAACAATTTAGAGTGTTCTTTGACGGAGTTACACAAACTAGACATAGAATAGAATAGAATAGAATATATTTTATTGCGTTGACAATATATATTACATTGTATTTGCAATAGTCAATAATACCAATTTTTTACGGTATTTATCTTAAAAAAAAATCCATTCACTCGACTTTCCATACAGTTGCACGCAGGCACACATTAATACACATACAAAAATTCATAATTCGTGGGATCAACCCCCAGGATTGCAACACTGCCCGCGAATATCAATCCCAAGTGTGCTCCATAAACTCGCCAACTGAGTAAAAAGCACAAGACACCAGGTAGTGTTTTAATTGGGGTTTTAAATTTTTTTGGATTTGTTTCTAAATTTAGTGTTTCAGGGAGATTGTTAATGAATTTTGATCCCAGCTTGAGAAGGGAGGCGTTCAAATGCTGCTGTTCTATGCTGTTGGGCTCGAAAGCGCCCCCGAGCTCTTGTCTTCGTATTTGTGTATATCACTGCCCTGCGTCAATATACACTGAAATCGACAGTAAAATGAAGTCTCTAAAATATACAAGCTGGGTAGAGTTAGCAAGTTGAGCTCCCTGAAGGCACTTCGACATGACTCTCTGTTGTTCAATTTTGCGATGATTCGAACAGCTTTTTTCTGCAGTCTGAATACTCTTTCCAAGTTTGATATGGCACAACTGCCCCACAGAGAAATTCCGTACGACAGGTATGGAAATAATTAATCCATAGTAAGCCATCATTAAGACATCAGACGTACAAAACTTTGATAAATTGCGAAGGACAAAACATTCCAGTTGCCAATTTAGCACATACACTTTCAATGTGAACTTTCCAGGTTAACCCTTTTATCTAGGTGTATCCTAGAAATTTAGCAGAATCAGTTTCTTCCAGAACAATGTTTTATCCATCATTACTGTTGGGGTTTCATAAGTATTCAACCCACGTAAACAGAAGTTGATGTAATTTGTCTTTTCATGATTAGTTTGGAGATTATTTACCAGAAAATTTTGAATGCAGGAGTTAAGATCAATGAAGGTTTGAATCTCCAATGTAGTTAGAGAATCAGCCCGGAAACATAGGCCTACTCTGAGTCCCACTTGTTTTTTGAACTTAGGTCTAGCTCTTCGGTTCCACATATTGGTCCTGTTCCAAAAAAAGAAGAGTCCCTTCTAGTAGAAGAGTTTTGTACGGTAATATCGAAATCGATTTACGAAGGCTCCCGAAGGCCAGAAGTCAAGTCAGGTGAAAAGATCTTTTCCCATAAAGATTATAGGTACACCTACCTTGTACGAACTGTAACCAGGTCGCTTATTTTTTAACTTGGTTATTACATAGTTACCTTCCGCATTCTTTTTAAGGTATTGTTTCAGAGAGTCACTATCTACATTTTCTCCTACTCTTGATACGAACACAGGTATCTAAGTTTGTCCACTATCTTCAGTGTTTCATCACTATTAGCTCGTCCAATTATAAAACCAGAATTATTTTTATTTGAAACGTCTGTTGTGGTTTACGCTTTCTGTTCTCAACCTCAATAAATTCATCTTTGTTTGGCTGAGGTTCGCCACCGTCGGCCATTTCAGTTTCTGAGGCACATGGAGAAATCGTGTTCCAAGTCCTGCACAGAAGAAGCAAGATTATGATGAAGGGACTTTTTTTTCCCTCCGACTCCATTTTTTTTCCCGGTCCTCTCGGTATATTCTCCAGCTTTTTGAACTACTGTGTTTGACTTTGAAATTGAGGTTGTTTTTTGTCGAATTTGTTCGATATATTATCCAACTTCGATATGAAAAAATCGTACACAATAAGAGTTATAATAAATTACTGTAACAATAAGAATCTCGTTTATTACAATTTTAAAAACATAAAGTTAACACTAACATTACAAAACAACAAAACCAACTAAGGCCTCGACTTATATATCAAAGAAACCTTACAATATTTATAACTTGTCCAGCTTGATGGCAATGGGCAACAGCTTTTGTGAAATGGAGGAAAGAATTCTCCCCATGGGTTACCAGGAGCCAAACGTACATGTTGAAGCCACTTAAACTAATCTCGTCTCACATATTTTCCTCATATTCATCGCCATTTTCTTCCATTCCATTCCTCATTTCAGTCTCAAAATATTAGTCACTTCTTGCTGTTTATTTTTTACATTAAAACTGCTGTAAGTAATAAGGTGAAATCATATGCTAAGTTAAATAAATTGTAATATCGAATTATACCTTTGGATAAAAACATCGAACAATTTGTTAAAATCAACCGAATAACGAGTGTATGCTGCTTATTAAAGTCTTCGTTTTTTGCTTTTTTAGGAATTCTATTTAAATCCCAGTCATTTTGAAGGGTTATATTAATACTAACTGCCCCCAGTTGTCAATTTAAATACGAGTAGAAATGACATACATTTAGCACTCGCCAAGTTGAGACGCAAAACTCGGCCAGCCACTAGCCGTGATCAGGTAAGCTGAGAGGACAACATCTGTAATTTCACCTGAGCTGAGTGGGAGATCAACAGTATGAGCTACACTTAGTTACCTGATGAGTAAGTTAATAGATGAGTAGTTACCTGAAAGGAATTTGAGTAGTACAATTTCATAAAGGACTACATCTTTCTAATCAAGAGACCTTACTTATTTCATATTGTGTTATTACATAATTATTTATTTGAGATAATGTTTTAAAAATCATCTTTCGAAGTCCAGTAAATCAAGTCTGATGGATTCTTGTATAGTTTTGATATTTTAAACCCTTTTTTCATTATACTGTATTTGTTTCACTTGCTTCTAGAGATACATATACAGGATGGATAACAGGATTTCGGACATTTGCCATCGTTATAAGTTATTACGATAAGGCATAACACAACATTTCGAGGATTGGAATCTATCCTCTTCGTCAGGTGGGGGAGATATTAATAAATACAAAAATAAAGAACAGAAATAAGTAAACAAAGGAAAGAAAAAAGGTTCAAAACATACCTAAAATCTGCTTGAAGTCCAGTCTAAGCGTTGTCATTGCACAGGATGCAAGTCCCAAGCACAAATCACAACTACGAGGATCACAATCACACATCACACTAGCACTCTGGAAATATATATATATATATATATATAATACAGGATATTCAGATCTTTTTAGTTTTTGGCATCTACCTTTGAAAAATCAAATCAAGCGTGATTAACACCTTTACTGCAGCTTTATACAGAATGGTACAACCAGTATCAATCTTATTCTGTGCTGCAAGGCTTCTGCCAATGTCAACCGTTAAACATTCTTAATTTAATAATTTTGTAATGATTGAATTGAAGGCAAAAAAATTGTCTTGTATGAAACTAAGAGCAACACCTTTTCATGTGTACCAATTGTTGACACAGGCAAACTCCTTCACCAATGACCAAGCTGCAGTCAGGGCAGGCGCGGCAACCATGCTACAGCAACTTATTGCTGAGGCAGAGAACAAGAACGTGGTGTTTCAGCGATGACCTCAGCACACAGACTCGGGAGCAGCAGCTGCAGGGGCTGGCTGCATGTCACGAGGATGATGTGGTCCACAAGAATTGGCTCAGTGAGTTGAGATGAAATTCCTCAAAACATGCTTCAGGTTTCTTCAAGCTGTGATTATTGTATATATACCCTCTACTTTCTGCTTGAGAAGTAAACAACAAACTGAAGAATACCCACTCTCCTCCTGAGTTACTGATTATGGGAAGCCTGTAACTGTTATTGCTAATAAGGACCATTATTGCATGAACTTAGATTCAATCACCAAGTCTCTCACTATCTTAAAAATTCTTCCTTCATCACCTCCATCCGTCTCTTCCATGGTCTTCCTCTCAGTTTCCTTCCAATGTTTTGTTGACTCCAGTTCTCTAGAATTATATCATTCAACATTTTTTCATACATTCCCAAACACTTTAATAGGTAGTATTCACTTTAGACATTCCATTTTTACTGGCTTTCCGATGTCCATTTTTTGTATTTTGAACAATATTCTTCATAAGTGCCACATCAACCCACTTGCATTCTTCTTCATTCCACTTTCTAAATAGGTCTCACAGAAGGAGCCAGGCAGGATACAAATTTTGTAATGCTTAAAATGTTCTTAATTAATCAGCAGTAAAGCAACTATCTTAATAAGTAAGTCAAGCCAGTCAAGTATCCAACTAAGTAAATATATCAATGCTCATATTAAAAAACTGTTTAATTTACACAATCAGTATTTTACTCATTCGTATTGATGTTGAAAGTATTTAAAATTTGGTGAAACCCATTTTACGACAACTCAGGAAACAATATCTACCATATAAGAAAAAAGTATTAATAAAAGTGTAAGTTATAAACATTTAGCTTTAAATTGGAATCATGCTGGTTGAGTGTGCTATATTCTTGCACTTTGGTTTATAGTTCGCTCTTGTGAACAGTCAAGTGCTCCTGAAGGGCATAGAGACTAAGGGCTACGTGATATTGAGTGCTGCCAAAGCTGAAATCCTCCAGAGGGTGCACCGGCCTGTATGGAAGGACAGGACTCTGGTCTCCAAGACCACCTGGGTCGGCTCGTTGGAGTGTATGCAGTACTATGCCACAGTCAGTGCTGGCGAGAACGACTCCTTGGATGGTGAGTGAATGTCAATTCTTAGTTCAGTTGTTGATTACCATAGAATTTAGGAAGATACTGTTTTAGGAATTTTGATGGACAGCTATAACTAATCATTGGTCAACAATATATCATTGATAATTATGTTTTAAAAATTAATTGATAAAAATGTTCGGTGGTTGACAGTACCAAAAAGATTGAGCAAACACCATTTCAGCCAATATTAACAATATTTTGTTTATATGATGTCAGCTATTTTATCACTTAGCTATTGGTATTACACAGTTTTGATGTTTCAGGCAGTAATGATGGAGAATGTTAATCTTTAAGTGAATTTGAAGTAAAATTGGTAATAAAAAAATGGTATTGTAAAAATGTGTTTACTTTTTTAGAATGTACAATTATAATTGTTTTTGACCCTATGATGTGGAATTTTTTACTTGTGTGGTGACCCCTACGGTGGGATATTTTTGAAGAAACCTAGTATAAAATACAGAGGTTTAGTAAAGCTTCACTAACTTTGATCAGCTAATTTTGATCAGATATTTGTAATATTGTTACTCAAACATTCATAATGAAACTTAAAATAAACCTATAGTAATAAATTTTACTATATCATTATTTTTGTGGTTCTACCATAAGACATCAAAGAAACATTGTCAAACCAGTAGTAGATTTTTCTATCCTGAACTGTCATATTTCCAGCATATCTCGTATGTTAGCCTTAAGACAAAATATTATAGTATGAAAACACATTTATAAAAAAATCAATCTATTATTTTAAATAATCCTCATCCTGATGAGGAATAATTACCACTTTTTTACTTATACTGCCATTATTGCAATTAACAATATGGACATGTGATCCTTGTTTTGTCTACAACGTTGTCTTTTAGTTGGTTAGTCAGAATAATTCCAAAATTGGTGGCAAGATAGAAGCAAATGATGGGCTGTTGCCAATTGTTTTTATTTACGTCTAACCACTTAATGGGGTCATAAGTCAGTGTGTATAACTTTTATATAACATCAAAGGGTTAAGACATTATGGATTTTACTTTAGAATAGTTTTTCAGTGTTACATAGCTACTATCTATAAACGAGGTAGAGGACACCACGTCACGTGTTGTGTAACAGTCTTCGCTGAGGTTACATGCAAAATTTGCTGATAGTTAGACTGCATGTTCCTATGTCGCTTATTAACCATGAAGCTGGCAGCTAAACATCCTGTAGTGGCGGGCTATTTTTGGTCAGTTTATGAGCACTTATTCTAAGTTATCTCTACACTTCAAATACTATGTTTTTATCATGATATTATTAGTTGTTTTATTCAGTAATATCTGTAGAATAATAAAATATACTAATAAATATGATTTATTTATATTTTTCACATTTAATGAAACTGGAGATTAACAAATTTAATTTACGTAATCGTAGGGGGGCTAATATAAATCATGCTTATCAAAAAATATAAAGTTGGAAACTGATTATTCCAAAATATCCAAAAGATGGAAAAAAAATATCTAGTTTTAGAAAGTACACAGTTGTATAGAGTTTTGTACAGAAAAACATTTGAAGAAGAAGCTATTTATACCAACTTAGACCTGTTTCAAAATGGGTTAGGTTGAAAACAAATCTTTTATAAGTTTGCCAGCAAAACACCAACAATTGCATTAGATTTAAATAAAAATAAACAACGACACGACAATATTCAACCATTCAAAACCAACCATTGAAATAAGTGTTTTACCAAACGAAAATATTGACGTAGTAACTGTACATTCATTTAGCAGACAAGAACGGCAACTAAAAACAACAACAACAAACCGTCACAAATAACAGCTGGTTAAAATGAAGAGTAAGAACAACAAAGTTTTGTGCCGAGAAAACAACTCGTCATCGTTTCAATGGTACCTAAATATCATCACTAAATTTGATGTTAAATATTATAACAAATTAATCATTTGTAAACGTCATTACGTTCAATTTTGAACAACTCTCACTACAGTGGAGGTCCTTGTCATTGAACTACTGCCAACTTCAGGGTTAAATATTTCTGCTAAATTTATTTATTCTGAAATTTTCATGTTGCCATCAACGATTACCTATAAAACCATTTTCTCTACCAAATCCACTAGTATTTCAATAAATTGAAGGTACTGTAGCACTGACACTTGGATAATAAAACAACTTTTTAAGTGATATAGTGTAGATAAGTAATAGTGAATTATTAATTTAGTTCCTTGTTTTGTTGAGAGATTGCAGCACTTTCAAAACCATGCTTTGATAAGGATTAAATGTAAGTGATGAAATACAGTGGGTCACATTTGTGCCTGCCGAGGATGATGAGTGGAGATGAGTGGGAAAATAGTAAGGGTATTAAGAGTTGCCCGGTGAGCTCAGGAACTGGACATAGTCACTGATCTACTATTAAACAATATTTTAATAGTAATTTATAATATTTTAGGAGAGTCCACAGTTTGGAATTGAATTGGAACACTCATCATTTAAATGAAATTTATCATTTAGAAACTAATTTGAGAAAAAGATAAAATAATAATTAATAAACTGAATTAAAATTGACAGGAAGTGGACTACTAATATGACACCAGTAGTAACAGGCAGTTTGTAATATCTGCCATTAAGCAAAGGTTAACTTGAGTTGTCAGTCAGCTGTAGCAAAACGTTTAATTCAGTTTTGGACATTCCAGTGATAACATGCTACCAATAACATGCTAGCAACTAACAGCACTGTTAAACTGACAAGCCTTGTTATCTTATCTGCAGCCTCTCTGATAAGAGCAGTATAGCTCAGGCAGTAGAGTACTGGATTCATAAACTTGAGATTCCTGGTTCAAATCACAGTGAAGGCAACTAATTTTTGCTAGCTACTATTGTGACTCTAATTATTTAAAAATTAATATTTTCTGAACAGAAATAATTTTTTTACTTCTCTTGTTTTATTTAATATCTATACATACACTATTAGTTTTATTACCTTGTCTTAATAACACTATTATAAATTATAAATAATAATAAATATTAATTAAATAGTTGCTCAAAATGCCAAAAGACAAATCAAACAACCCAAAATATCCATGTGGTGTCTGTAGTATTGGAGCAAAATACTCCAGCATTAAATGTACTGGTCCCTGCGGTTTCTGGTTCCATGGTGGATGTGTTCACATCTCGGACGGACGGACAGTTGAAAAAACTCTCAAAGGAAGAAATTTCATCATATAGGTGCAAAAACTGCAGCATGTCTCACCCAGTACAAAACACAAATCACCTATTGGGCTCTCACGCACTGGAAACCTCCTGTATCAAGGATAACTGTCACGCCCAAATACGCATGAATAGCTCAGAGGTATTAAATAGCCCCATTAAAGAACTTGAATGTAGCCTAATTGAAAATAATTTATTAGAAGAGTCAAATAACGATGACCACAAATTGCAGATGGCTGCCAAAATAGGTTCGGCCTTACTAGAAGAAAACAAAATTCTAAAAGAAGAAAAATTTAAGTTAGAAACCAGATTAACAATAGTGGAAGGGAAATTGGAAGAGTTGGAAATTGAGGGAAAAAAAAAAAAACACATAGACAGAATTGAAATTTTATTACAACAGAATGCCGCATCACAAGACCAGCTAAATAAGGAAAAACAACTACGTCAAGAATCTCAAGCCATTTTTGAAGAGCATGACCGTAAGTTAAATCAACTTATTGACAGTCATCTAAGAAAGCTTGACCAGCAAGAAAAAACTATTTTCAGGTTGCAAAAGAAAATTGATGGACATGAAGGGATAAATAAAACTTACAAAGACTCCTGTATGCAAACTACACCTCCAGTAAATGACCTAACAAAAAACACGCAAAGTACACACCATTTATATTGATTGAACTAGCGGAAATAAAAACAAAACTAAGTCAGTTAGAGTTAGCAATCAAAACCCCACCATCTGAAATTGCAACAAAAAATAATATTTCCCCTAAAGTGACACTGACCCCCTCAGTACAGCATATTTCATTCATCCCCAAGGAGGAAAGTAGGTACTGGGATGAAGAGGAATGTATTTAGTATCTCCCTGCAAGCAGCTAAATACAAAAAAAGGACTACCCCCAAAGCGAAATGCACTAACCTGAACCAAAGAGAGAGTCAAGAACTTATTTGCAATTCTCAAACTGACAAAAATAAGGACAACCAAGAGGCAAATGACAAAACAAAAATTACTTTCAAATCGACCGGGGCTCCTGTAACAGCCCACAAACTAGGAGAAGGTGAGACTATTGAAGAATTCTTCGTAAAGAGCTTTTCCAACTTCAAGAAGACTATGGACGACCAAAACCAGATAATGTTCCAGACAATAGTACAGCCATGACAACCCCTAATAATTTTTTACAGCAGGCTCAATACAAAAAACAACGTTACAGAACAAGAATGTTTCTACGCACAACAAATCAGGCTTTCCAACCAAATACAGCACTAAAAGCTCAAATGAAACCTCAACAATAAGTATACTGCACCAAAACGTGAGAGGCCTAACCAACAAAATAGAAAGACTAAATCATTTCTTAAGAACCCTCCAGCCTACAATTATAATTCTGACTGAACACGGGTTAAGCTCCGAAACCTTGCTCTTAACAAAAGTCAATGGCTACAAATTAATAACAGACTTTTGCAGAGAACAACACAAATTAGGAGGGGTTGCCATCTACATTGACGAAACCGCAGATATCTGTGTAGAAATGCTAGACATAAAAAACCACTCCATGGAACTCCTCTGTGAGGCAGCCATGGTAAAAATTGGCACTAAACAATGCTCCTTCCATCTACTTGGCCTCTATCGACCTCCAGGAGGAAACACCAAACAAGCTATAGAGGTCATGTCAGCAATTCTTTCAACATCTCGGGCAGATGCAAGACAAATTATTGTAATGGGTGACGTTAATTTTAATAGATTGACAGCAAACCAAGATAACGACTTATTTGAAGAAGAACTATCAACATTTGGGATCAAGCGTCTACCACTCCCAGCAACAAGAACGACCAGTACCACTGCAACATCAATTGACTGCATCTGCACAAATGTACCTGAGGACAATATTAGCTACAGTATCATACAAAGCGGATTATCCGACCAAAAATACACGGCCAACTTTGCAAGGTGCAGTATGAAGGGAATAAAGTTAAAAAACAGGAAAACTCCTTCAAGAGGAATTTCAGCAAGCGAAACCTAGATAATCTAAAAATGGAACTTATCACAGAAAGCTGGGACAGTGTACACAATGCCCAAGATGCTGAAGAAGCATATAACTCATTTCATGCCATTGTAAGGAGAGCATTAGACATTGCATGTCCCCTCTCCTCAAAATCAAGGCCTAGAGGGAAGCCAAAACTCAAGTTCCAATATGACCCTGAAGTAAACACACTTAAAGAAGATTTCCTTAAGGGCTTGTACAGATATGAACTGACAGGAAGTGAACTTGACAAGGACACAATGAAACAAAAAAAGAAAACTTATGACCTAAAACTTAGAGAACTCAGGCGAGCAGCTGCAAATGAGCACATAGCCAGCTCTGACAAATAAATCTAAGGCACTCTGGAGCATCATCAGTGGAGAAAAACAGCAAAAAAAAGTCTGATGGACACACTTAGACAGCTAGAAATTGATGGAAAAATAGAAGACAGCCCGATGGTAATTGCAGAGCACTTAAACAGCTATTTCTGCCGGGTAGCAGATATCACTCTTAATAAAAATCGCAGTGCTCTCCAAATTAATACTGTTCCACCACAGCCCACTGCAAATATCCAACAGAACCCACAACTAACCATGGCCCCCACCACACACTAAATGAAGTACTGTCTGTAATACAGACATTAAAACCTAAACTGTCATGTGGCATTGATGAAGTCCCATCAAAGGCAAGTCAAGGCATTGTGGCAAACCAATTAGCAGCCCCACTCGTCACAATAATTAACAAATCCTTTGATAATGGTCACTTCCCTTCAAAACTAAAACTCTCTAAAGTCTACCCAAAGCACAAGAAGGGATCAAAAACCAAACTTGAAAATTATCGACCAATCTCTTTAATCTCTCCTTTCTCAAAAATTATAGAAAAAATTGCACTAGAAAGGATGGTACAACACTTGCAAGAACAAGAACTCGCTATCAAATTGCCAACATGGATTCTTGAAGGGAAGATCCACCATCACTGCAATGACAAGCTTAGTAGAACATATCACAGACCAACTAGAAGATAATAAGTTTGTCTCAGCCATCCTTTTAGACTACAGCAAAGCATTCGATTGCTTAGGGCATGATTTGATTGTGAAGAAACTATCAATTCTAGGCTTCCAAGGCAAATCAAGGCATTGGGTGGCAAGCTATCTAGCAGATCGCAGCCAGATTGTGGAAATCCATAGAACCATAAATAATAAATCGTGTACTTTTAGGTCCCAAACTCAAGCCAATAACTAGAGGGGTGCCCCAGGGTTCAGTCCTGGGTCCTTTCTTGTTTGTGCTGTTTACCAATGACTTTAATGACTTCATTAACCACAACAACATCCTCCCCATTATGTACGCAGATGACACTACACTTTCTTCTTCAACATGACACAGCGCAGGGACTACACTCAACAATTACTACATCAACTGGAAAAAGCTCTACAATACTGTCTACAAAATGACTTGGCAATCAATCCGTCAAAAACCACTCAGCTAAATTTCAGTAGAAGACATGAAACAGATCCCAGAAGTTCCCAACATCTTGGTAGATAATCATTCTAAATTATTGGGCATGACAATAGACACCAAATCTTTCCTGGACTGAACATGCTGATACATTGAGCAAAAAACTTGGACCTGGAATTTTTTGTTGTGAGAAGAATAAAGTGGATAGCTGGACAAGAGGCTGCAAAAGCAGCATACCATGCGCTGGTAGAAATCACACATAAGATATGGCCTGACTATATGGGGAGGAACTTCACAACAGAACCTTGACAGAATACTGGTGCAACAGAAAAAAGCTATAAGAGCACTCGCCAACCTCACTCCAACAGAGAGTTGTAGAGATGCCTTCAAATCACTGAGGATTATGACTGTCATTGCCCTTTACATTTACTCAGTAGTTGTCTACACAGACCAGGCAGAGCTTACCACAGGAGAAAACATTCACTCCTACAACACACGGAGAGCAGCAGACTATCATCTTCCAGCGCACCGCACCACACAATACAGCAGAAAACCATCATATATCGGACGGAAAGTTTTCAACTCACTTCCAACAAATCTGAAAAATCCTCAACGGCCAACAACTGAAACGCCATCTGCAAGACTGGCTGATGGAGCGACCATTTTATTCAATGAAGGAATATTTTGAAACAAGATGACTGAAGCAAGACCGAAACTTGAAGGACCTATTTCCTTTGTATATAAAACTTGTATCTCTTGACGAATGTACATTTCTTAAAGAAATTGTAATAAAGATTTTTGACTATTGACTATTGACTATCTCTGATCTGATACAGAGAAACAGCCAAGGCCACCCATAGTGACCCCTCAAGCTCAGGGACAATCACATAAATTAACAAACAATCACACATGTTTAAAAATATCAGAAGCGGTGATTTCTGTTGATCCAGAATGTAATGTTATTGATTTGTTGCAGAAAACATAATGTGGTTAAATGTGGAAAACATACAGGAGAAAGAGGGAACATATATCACAGACCTCCCCGACTTGCCCCACCTGGTGGGCAGTGGGCAGAGTGTCGGGGGAGTGATCAGTGAGACAGTGGGGGCCAGCAGTACAGAGGAGAACCCTCCTTTACAGGTTAGTAAAAGAATAGTGTTATCATAACAGTATGCTATACAATCTGACGTAATAGGGTTTAATTTAAAAGATTGGAAATTATGGATTGAGGAATTGAGAGGGATTACAAAAAATATAACAGATGTATAATATTACCTTTATAATGAATTCTATTATTGATAATCTATTAGATAACTTATAAACTTAAATCCATTCATGACAATGATAAATCTCTAACTCCCTCTTGTGCTTGTTTGCAGCTACAAAGGATAGTGTCACGGTGCAAGTGTGAGTTCTTTTACGTGGGGTACGGTGAGAGTTCCATGGACCCCCACAACCTGGCGGAGGTACCTCCCGTGCCTCCAGAGGAGCCCAGTGGTCTATGGGAGCGACGGGAAACTGCTGTGGAATGCCTTCACACTCATGCATCATGACCTTGACGTCTGTACCAACTCCCTGCAGGTAATTTACATCTGTGTAGACTATACAATATTTTTTCTTTAAGGAGAGGCTTTTCCCAATTGTTGAGCGTAATAATTTTTTGTTTCTTTTACATTGTTGGTAACATTTGTAAAATATTATATTACGCTTAATATTTATCGCTTGAACGAATTGAGCACAACATTAACATTAAGAATTAAAATTATAACGTTTGGTTCACCAAAATAATGTCATACAATATAGATTGAAATGTAATAATGTCTGTTGTAAACTGTTATTACAAATACAAGTATTTTTGCCCTAATATTAGTTTCTCAATAATAATTATTATAATCAATAGCTAGGTTATAATTTATCATAAACGTTTTATGTATTTAAAAACAACAAAATTCACACTAACTTGTTACAACATATTACAAGCAAAATTCTTTCTTCGGTAAACTGAATCCAGTGTGATAAGATTATATAAATCTCTTAGTAAATAAATTGATTTTCAAAATACTCTCTGAATGAGTAGTAAGTGGGAACTTATTAAAATAAGTTTAACCCTCCAAGTAATGACTAAACCACTTCAAAGTGCTAGGCCATTTTCAAGCATATGACATTTCTTTTTTTTAAACAACTTTTTTATATACTGTACAAATATATGGTTCAAATTGCATGTATTACATATGGTTTTTTTCACAAACATATGTTCTATAAGATTAAGTAAAAAATAAAAATGCTTATCTTTTATCATAAAAAATCTGGTCCTTCTAACCGATTGTTTAGTTTTTATATTTTTATTTTTCAAAATCCTTGACGTATAGTTTTTACAAAATGCAGTAGTCCTAATTCTAAAAAATATTCAAAATGTTCCAAATTTAATGCTGAATAAGAAAAATATCACTTCATAACCTTTTGCACAACATATCACAATACTAATTTGGTAAAAAACAAAACAATGTTTTTTTCGCCCAAATTTTACTAAAATGTTTTACCACATCAACAAGTGTCAGTAAGTAGTTGAATAGTAAGTATTGTCTCAAAATAAACACATATTTAGTTACTGATATGAGTAAAAAGTAAGAAAAATGACAGATAAAGTATTAAAAATACAGAAAAATGGCTTATATACATATTTACATTAGACTAAAAAAAATTAGTCTGAGTCACTCTCCTGGTGGGGGTGCTGCTTTCATCACTATCATTTCCACTCAAATCGTTCATCAAAACAGCGCCTAATGGCACTTGAATTACTAAGTTCACTCATAGCACAAAATAATTACTCAATAAACAATAATATAAGTCATTTACAAATCAAAAGAATGAAGCAAAACAACAACGTCACAGTCACAGAGCGTCGCCTGCGAGACGACCGTAACAGACAAACACGCATCGAAAACAGCTGACTATTCTTCTTGCTCTTCCTCGCAACCTTCTGAATTACATAGTTCTAATTACGTTACTAGATAGGGAATTTATTCCTACATGTAGCCTTATAAACCACGTCATTATTGAGCAAACCGTTCGTCTGTGATATGAAAAAAACAAACATATCACACAGTGCGATAGTAGCACTTTGAGGGTTAAACAATGAAAGGGTAATCTAAAGTTTATTCTGTTATAAAGCTGTAAACCAAAACATCTAGAAGATATGTCATAAGATGTGTCACGTAAATTTGTCATTATTTAAATTTTTATCAGCCCATAATATTAGGTAGTCATTGATAATAAACGGAAATTTTATGTAGGTTAAAAAGATAAAAGGACCCAGCAGGGTACCTTGTGGAAATCTAACAGAAGAATGCTTCCAATTAGGCATAAATATTTCACTCCATTTTTGTAGAAAATTAATTTTCCTTTACTTTCAGTTTTGAAGGAAACAATGAATCAAAGAGAGGCAAGGACAGCTTTTTACATATTCCTTTAATTTGGAATAAAAGTATTAAATGATCAACACAATCGAAAGGAAGATCACAGCACGCTTCAGAAGTGACCAGTGATCCCTCCAAGGCATCAGCTAGTGTATTCATAAAAAGAGTTCAAGTCCAAAGGATAATAAGTCTCTCTGAATTCAGTTACTGTTAATGTAAAATTATTTTTTCTGAATATGTATTCAGTCTCCAATTAGAAGTTTTAAATACCTTAGATAAGTTGCAAAGGATTCATAAATGGCAGTAATTATATCTAATTTTGTCCCTAATTAAAAAAAAAAACCCCTAAGTAACTTGAACACTTTTCAGATTATTTGGAAAAATATAAGTTTTAAACTTTGATTTATTATCATAGTGAGTAGTTTTATTATTAGATAAACAGTTCTTTTATTAATATCACTAGAAATAATTTCATCCTAATCAGCGAATGTCTTCATTATTCAAATAAGACAACAATTTTAAACTTCCTTTTCATTGGCTGGATCCACAGGAAACAGGAAACAACCTTTCCTATTACCATAATTCCTAGCAAAAGAATAAACGTGTGATGCAGCATGCCCTGTTATATTTAAATTTGAAACTACATTTACAAAGAATTTATTTAAGACTTGACAGTATCAAATGGATTGTCTAATTTACTGTTACTGCTGCTCCAAACCATATAATTGTTTGTGTAACATTTATCAATTTATATTCCTTTTTTTAACAATGTGCCTGGAATCTGACACTGTCACAGAGTTTACTCCTAGAATCTGGTGTCATGTTCATCTAAAAAGATCCAATAACATTCGGCTACGAAAAAGCTTAAAATGGACGCTTGACATAGTTTTGACATCAGAGACACCTAGACTACAAACTATAATGTAATCTAGGTGAAGAGTGCAGGTATAATCTAGGTCCAAACGCTAAACTCAACGTTCACTACGAATCAACCCTTCTCACCATGCTACATTGTGTGTAGAAAACTCGGTTCCTCCTTGTGCTTTTGGGATTGTGTCAAAAACATTGTAGAAACTCAGTTGTGCACTTGATGACAATACCTCCTCATCGTAGATTACATTTGATTTTGTAGTCTAAGTGTCTCAGGTGTTGAAATGATGCAAAGAGCTTCTTAGTCCCTGAAATATTTGGATCTCTTCAGACGTCGATGGGCTTCAGATTTAAAGGGCTTAAGTCTGTGACAATATCAGATTTCAGACACTGCACCGAGCGGAAAGTGAAATTGATCTGAACTCAACATTCACTTTCAATCAACCCTTCTCACCATAGCTACATCATTTGGCTGGCTGGAGAAACTAATTAATGGTTCAAACCAATTAAGAATGCAAAGTTTCTGAGCTGACTAGTGACTATAAAAGATTATGCTATTAGTATTATTTCACCTGATTTATTCTGTTCAGTATGCCATGATTTTGGACATAGTCAACAACCTGCTGCTGTATGTGCCACCGAGACGGAAGGAGGCTTACGAGCGCTTACAGAGGATGAGGTTCCAGCTGCAGCTACACAGTGTAGAAGACCAGCATAGACCCATTCAGCAGCTGCCAGAATCATGTGCGGTGAGTTATGTTGTAATTAAGTGCTATAAAAGTATAGTACTAGAACCAATTTCATATACATTTTGCTGTTCAGTTGTATGGCATAAGAATGTGTGATATTGAAAACTTCGTCAAACTTGAAGAATTGGAGTTTAATATACTTTAAAAATGTGGAACATCTTCATTAAATTAAAATTGACGTAAAGATGAGTAAATTAGTTGTGATTAATGAACTTTGAGTTAAAAAGTGGCTCACAATTATTTTGGATGATAAACAATGTTTGGACAACATTCTAATGTGACGGGGCATTCTCTATCATCAATTGTCAAATTTTCACAGATTTTGAAACTTACTAGAACAGTAAATGTATGTGTGACTGAAAATCAGGCTGAAGTGAAAAAGTGTAAATGTTACTGAGCACATAACAGGATGTTGTTTAGCAAGAGAGTTTTCTTAGTTTCCTGATGATCCTCATAGTTAGGTAACGTCCGAGTTGGCGTAATCGTTGTGTGTGCCAGCAGATCGTTGGTGTCCAAACTGCGTAAGCTGGAGAAGGAAACTTACCTGGTACAGAGAGCCCTAGCGGACGAGCCGGGCAGCGAACATCTTCTCACGGAGATGGAGATTCTGGAAGAGCGGGTGAGCACTGAATCTAGCTATATCTAAGATTACATTGTAATTATGGCTTACCTACACATAAAATAGCATAAAAGTTACAAATAGTCAGATTTTTTTTGTTATGCAAATTGTTGATGTTTGCACATTAAAATGATTGCTACAACTCTTAAAAATCATTTCAAAATCGAATGTAATTTTTTAGAGTTCCTATACATCCTCCAATCATGACTTTAATATAGAATTTCGTTAAGTAACTTTTACTTTGGTGGATTATTAAAACAATGTAATTTTTCAGCATTGCGTTTCAAACCTATTTCACCAGTAATGGTTATATGCAGAAAAGTAAGTAATAGGTATAAACATAAAAGCTATTAAATATACTTCAGTAAAAAGATATTTTCTTATTTTATTTTTTATTTTTTTTTTTCAGTTTAATTACAATTTTAATTTTAAAATTAAATATAGAATACAATGTTATCATCTGCCCAATATCACAATTAATAATGTCTTATCTTATTCTAAAACTTGCGTTTCCCAACAATTCAAATACTCTAACTAGCTTTGTTATAGTAAACAACGGCTCGCTCCAGTCAAATGTTACTTAAGTTTCTGAATTAAATTATTTTATTTTATGCTTTCATTTCATTAGTAATAAAACTGAATTCATAATAATAAACATTAAGTGGAACTTTATGTTAAAGCAGCACACACCAACATAGTCCCAGCTGTAGCTGGTACATCTGAATCCTCCCAGTAAACCGCACGCCCAAAACTGTTGTCAGTTTTTGCGTGTAGGAAAAATTGTGAAGGAAACAGGATTTTTCCAGACATTTGCCATCGTTCAGTGAAACAAAAATCAGTAACGCTATTGTATCAGTAAACACTATATTATGTTTGCTTTATGTATCACTAAACAATGGCAAATATCCAGAAAAATCCTATTTCCTTCACAATCCTTCCATCGTCGAAATCAAACTTCAAATTAGGAAATCTTACTGATTTGGCTCATCATGTGCTGTTGTTGTAAACAAATATACATACTGTACCTTTTTTCATTCATATGTTTTTGCAGACAACATGTAAATCAAACAGGCAGTAATGATCATAGATAGCCACATCATAGCGGCGACGGCTGGTAGTTAGCAGTGATTGTGGCAAACACTGCCTCAAATTTCACCGGACTATATTGATGCAGGCTGCTCTCTCAAATTTGATTTTAAAGAAGCAACTGAGTAATCAAATGGCAGTTCTTTACCATTCGGCATCTGCAACTTTAAACAATAATGATCAACTTTTTCAACTGGAGTGGTTCGATAATGATCCTCATTGAGTCAAAGTAATTTGCAAAAGAATCAAGAAAAGACGATTAACATGCTCTAGAATTCACACTGTGACAGGTATATGACTGCAAAGAGCAGCTGTTGTCCCAAAGTGATGAGCTGCACATGATGCTCTCCTGCTACAAAGAGACACAGCTCTCGACGAGTCAGAAGCTGGCGACAACGCGCAGGGACAAACCGGTCACTGTGGTGCGAGCCAATGAGATCTGCTTCAAGCATGCACAGTGGCGACTCACAGATGCTGACGGACAGTTGGGCATCGCTGATCTCGTACTGTTCCAACTTTCTGTGAGTATTGGAATTTATTTTGTTGTACTGAGAAAAAGTGTATTTTGCTTTCTTTCAAAGTTTGGTAAACTTTGGTATAAGGAAATCTGGGGAGGAACAACTTTAGTAAGTTTTAAAAGAATATTCTTAATACAAAAAAGAGCTGTAAGAGTTATTAATAAATAAACCCCCAGTGATTCCTTACAGAAAGCATTTTCAGGATTCAAAAATCCTGACTATCAAGTTTATACCTGTATGAGTTATGCAAATATTACACAAAACATAAAAATAATTTTTTCTCATGATACAAATGCCAATATACATAATACCGGACATAATTTTTATTACAGATAAAACAACATAGCTCTTCCAAATTTGAAAAATCCATAAATAAATCAGTGATTTGTAAAAATAATAGATAAAATATTGAAATGCAACAAAAAAATTGGTGTCAAGAAAAAAGTTTTTTAATGGAAATAAAAAAATACTTTGTTAATGAGAGCATGCTATTCAGTATATGATTTTTTTGATGACTCTTTCATATAAAAATGGGTTTTTAATGATTTTAAATTGCAATATTAGTTTTTGGATTATTTATATAATACAATGTTTGAAACTCTTACTGAATCTTTATATTAAGAACTGATTACCTTTTTGTTATCTAAAAAAATGTTGAGTGATGACTTTATATCATATCTACGACAATTCTCTATATACTTTATGTATTGACTGAGAAATAAAAATCTATTGTCTATTGTCTAGTGAAACCTTGTTTATTCGGGTTAATTGGAATTGAATGTGATCCGGATAAACATGAATCTGGATAAACTGGGAATACACCAAAATATCAGATAATAAGAAATTTATTTGTTACAAATATGACGTTAAAAAAAAGAGCCAATTTACTATTTTGTTTTAAAAAGATTAATGAGAAATATGAAAATAAGAAAATAAATTGTAACGTACTTTTTTTATACAAAGCTCAGAGGAGGGAGAGGGGGAGAGAGATATGTGTTGCTTGGACGATGGAGGCATTGTGAAGGAAGCAGGATCTTTTTTTTTCACTGATGTCATATGATTGTAATTAGGTTTGTTTACAAATTTATTTATCCTGATATTGTCTCATTGATATCATAGTTACCCATAGAATAAATATAAAAATAAATTGCTAACGCTCTCAAAAATTCCCATCATCAAACATCAAACTTAGTGTTGCATGTTTAAAAATGAAGCTTTATGCAAAATGTTAAGTCGAAAGGTCTGTTTTGTTTTATGAAATATCATGCGGATGTATAGACAGACAGACATAAAAATATGTCCAAACCCCGCAAATGATAGGCTTTCGCTAGTCGCTCAGCCAACAAGGTGGTTATTGTGGCAACAGAGAGGTAACTGAGACATCATTGTGACAGGTATACCAAGAACTCCAAGAGTGACGACTTCCGTGGAACACCTTCTAGAGGTCGGCTAATGTCAGGATGACTAATCTACTACTACCGATATCAAGTCTACAAGGAGGTCATTGTACCAACAGAAATCCAGAGCAACATGCCAGTTGATCGGAAGGTAATCCTATATGTTGTTTTTGTGGGTATTAATCTGATCAATAAAGAAATAAAATATGGAATACCTTTTGAAATAATTTTTTTTATTATTTAGGTATATTTGTTACTTTGTGATTAGTAATGTTTACATCTTGGCTATTTCATTACAATAACAATGGCAAATACTCATTATCTAGTTAACATTTATGTAATTTTTTCAAATTGTCACTTATACATGCCAAACAAAGAGTTGATTTTCCATCACATAAACATCAAAATTTAAATAATAAAAAGGAACCTATCCCTCCCAATTATTCAACAACTAATATTTCATGGTGTCACACTATTGATATGGTTGATGTAGGGTTCTATGTCCCTGTTTTGGTAATAATCTTCAGTAAGGACTCTACTACCTATTATTTGAGTCAGATAACTGTTCTTGATCAATACAGGCAGTAGAATTAAAGAATGTGAAACATTGCATTCCTGAATCAAAATTCAGTTTTCTACTATTTTGTTGTCTGGCTAAATCAAGATACAGTTTTGGTTTATGTAACATAAATTTAAGATAATTTCTCTTTTTTAAAACCCTCTCTGCAATTGCAGGCTTAATTTAAGACCATCCACAGGGCATGAAATACTTAACTTCTGTTCAACTTGAAAATGGTTGATAGGTTAATTATTATTTCTCTGTGTCAAGTGGAAGATGTCTCACTTTTCTATTTTATATAGGTAAACCTTCTTTTCCTACCCTGTTAAAACTCTCTTGTTAAAATTTGGATACAGATTTATTAGATTAGATTGTCGGGGTCCAACGAAACAACAAAAATCATAAAATGAACTGATTAGTAAATAATCAGTCTGTATGGTGATGCAGTTGTTTAAAGAATACAAACTCAGATGATTAGAATGCTGCTTTCCAATCAAAACCCTCTTATAAGCAAATGTTACCAATACGGTTTATGGAGGCAGTGTATTGTGTGTATTATGAATTGCATAAGAATACTGTGATTTTCTCCAATAAAATAATTAGAATTGATATCAGAATAGGAAATTACAAATTTGGAGTTGGAACTAAATAAAAGTTTTGGATTGAATGTGTCTACATTGTAGTTTAACGGAAAAGCAGGTTACTGATTTGGATCTTCACTTTTAATTAATTTTGCAGGTGCCCTCTAAAATTGGTTTTTGAATTGTGTCCACTAAATGAGAAAATGTTGCTTTTGTAGTTTGTCCAAATATAAATTCCTCTCTTTTGTTATTTTAGAGGGCTGTTAGAGTGTTTTGCCGTGAAAAAGCTCCTGTCGGAGGAATTTCTGTGAAGGAGCATTTTGAGATCAACGTTGTGCCTTTAACCATAGGTAAGAAAATTTTTATATATTTTCAATCAACATGTGAAATGCTGTTGTTTTTTTATCAGCCACCAATACATAATTGAAATAATTACTTGTAATTACTATTCCTTTTTATACTCTATTTCAGGTCTGACAAAGAAATTTTACAATACCATGCTGCGGTTCTGGTTTCCCGGAGCGGGATCCAGAGAACATTGAAGGAGACGGGTTGGAGGAGGCTGAGAGTGGCAGTACCTCATCAAAAAAGGAGCAAGAGTTTCTGAAAAAAACTGTTAAAAAGGGCAAAGATTCCAATTTTTATGTCCGTATAGAGCAAAAGGATGATGTTGGAAAAAATGAAGGTAATATATAAACATTTGTTTGAAAGTTTTTTATAATCTTTAGGTACTCTACTGTATGTGTGGTTTTTTTAATAGCACTTTATTCAAAGATCAGAAATTCAATGTAAACACTCATTTGTTCTAATGTTATCTGTTGACCAGAATTATATAAAAGTTATTCAACAAGATATTTTGTACTCTAGTAAATCTGTATGTTTTAAAAAACCAGCAAAAATGTGAAGGTTTTTAATAATATAATAATAATAATTTTCGCTACTCAGATCTAGTGCTACAAACATTTTATTTAAAACAGAATTAACCCCATTCAGTAACCCATTCAGGATTCTGTTAGATAAAATGGTGCCTTGGAACATCATCAGAGCTGTTGTAACATTTATAACCTAAATATGGTTTCCAGTAAGAAACTAATCAATTTTGTGTGTGTATTTGAAAATGATTGATTTAATTTGAATTAAAAACAGAGAAACAATTTTGTTATATTTTTACAGTAATTTACAATTAACAAGTTAAATTTTGTTCATGTGTAAGTTTCTCAAGCTATGGAAAGATGCACAGATCTTTATTACAGGTTGAATGTTCAAATATGTTGTGTCTTTATGATGTTGTTGAATTATGATGTTGTAATAATAATTTTACTGTGTGATACCTTAATTAATAATACAAGAAGTGCACTCCAAACCAAATGCAAAAACTAACATTTAACGCTTTAAAAAGTTTAAACATAAAATGTAATTTGACTACTGAATGTTAGAACTCCTTGATTTTGAACCACCGCTTCTAACGCTACTATCTGTGGATATTGTGTGGATATTAAGTCTTCATTCACGAAACTATCATCCTACCTTCATCACAGTCCAGTTAATAAATAGCCCAATTTCAAAGAAACTATTGGATCTACAGTTTCTAATTTCCAAATTACTGGGCTTGGGCACACAGTCCCCATCAATTCCTTCTTCCCACCACCTTAGTCATTCCTTTTCTCTACCTGCTTTTCTTCACCCCCTCATCATACTCCCTAAAGATCTTCATCATAGATTTTCTTCTTTTCATTTTCAGCTGGCCATATAGGCATTATATTGAATTAATTGTCAGGCTACACTCTCAATTATTATTGCTTATTGAGACATGAAGAATTGATATTCTAGTGAACAAGACTTCTCTAGTTTTATCCAAAGTGAGAACAGTATGCATAAATGTAGTTTTTATCCCACACCAAGTCATGAAAATCTCTTAAACGCTTTTTGTTTTGCAATCTCATCATATTTTTTTATGGAGTTATTCCAAGTTGGGATATCTGTTCTGCAGGAGCGAGCAGAGAAGAACAAGCTGTTCATCTACATCAAGATCCCAGAGGTGCCGATGAAGGTGAGCTACAAGGGGAACAAAGAGAAGAACCTGGAAGATATCCAGGACGTGAGCCTGGTGATACCGACTCTGGAATATCACAATGTTACGTGGACTTGGCTGGACCTGCTGCTGGCCATGAAGAATGATAGCAGAAGAGTCATATTGCCGCAGGTCAGCTAACATTCCCTCTTGTTATGTGAATTCAGTAGACATCTCTTTGTGCATCACATCTCACAAAAATAAGTAGGACTATCTCATAAAAAAGGTTGATTTGAGGTCCAAGATTTATGGGACTCAAAAAAGTATAGTGTGCAATTATGTTAACGAATGGCTGTGACGTCTTGATTTGTTCACAGTGGGTATAGATCATGTCTGTGCTATCAGTCCACTATCCGAAACATTAATTTGTAAAATTATCCAAGTACTAAGGAGGAATCTGTAACACTGCAAAACTATATGTAGTCAAAATTATAAGAAATATTTTTGTCAAATCGTA